>NC_056743.1:1237608138-1237674347 GCF_019279795.1 Protopterus annectens
GTGTGCTACACGAGCTAAATGAGGACTTAAACCTGCCCATAAGGTAGCTGTTTAATCTCAGCCTTACCACAGCATACGTGCCCAAGGAGTGGCGTATGGCAACTGTGGTCCCACTCCACAAAGGCGGTGCCTCTACGGACCCTGGTAATTACCGCCCCGTAAGCTTAACAAGTCTAGTCTGCAAAGCTATGGAGAGGATCATAATGGAGCTCATAAACAAAGATATAGATAGAGTACAATGCCCCATTCGGGATGTATCTCACCCGACATCTGCAGCAATTGGAGAGACCCCTAAAGTTCCTCACCAAAAGGATAAAGGGACTCCAAAATCTGTCATATGCTGCCAGATTGAAGAAACTCCAGCTCTATTCAGTCGCATATCGTCTGCTCAGAGGTGACATGTGCCTGACATACAAGGCCATGTCCAACCCGGAATTAATGGACATGCTCCGCCTCAAAAAATCGAAATCCACCAAAACCACTAGAGCAAGCCACTTAAACCTTAGCACGGATATAAATAGGACGTGCTGGAGGGATAGATTTATCACTCAGAGACTCCCTATGCTGTGGAATAAAGTCCCGGTCCATGTGAGGCAGAGCACCTCGCTGGCTCTGTTCAAGAGAAATCTTGACCTGTGGATGGGAGATCGTAGGTTTACCCCGGGAATCATCTCTGTGTCACTGCTGGACAGAGGCACAACAAACTAATGGGCACAGTATTTTTTCATATAAGGGGTGGCATAAGCCACAAAACTTTGGGCTAGGCTTATAAATGCCTTAGGGCAGATAGCCTAGGATAAACCTATGAACCTATGTCACCAAGCAATGTCTGCATTAGAGGAAGACTGCCTCAACACTAATCCAATTTACCTATATTGGAATACACATTGCAAATATAGTAGGTAGTACTGTCGTGTAACAGCATGGAGTTACAAACACCAGTGTGAAAGTCCATCCCCACAACCAGTCTCACCCCAGTCACATAATGGTTAGCCTAAGTAATAGTACAGTCTATGGCCTGTTTGAAGAGAAGTCATCATGTTTTCTACTCGCACACTAATTCTGCATGTACTAGCCCTTTTCACAGTGTAGTCTGATGTCTGACTGTGGTATGGGACATGTCAGTCTGGCCCTACAAACATGTAGGCTGGCAAGGTATCAGAAACTAAAGCAGAATTCAACGTCTGGTAGAACAGAACCAAGAACACTGACCTCTACCCCAGTCTGTACACGTGCCAAATAACATGATGACAATACACTGCTACATAATACAGACACTGTCAGCAATCACCATTAACTGCACAGACCTCACTACGGTACAGGCTATAACAGAATGTCCAGATTTTGTCCTCTACTATTAGGTCTGCTATACATTGCATGTCTGGCTGTCTGATAGATCACTGGCTTGATATCAGGAATTATGTCCGTAAATAATGGTATACTTTATATATCCATCTCTTACTGCATGGCATATGAACAAAGGGTGACTGACTTGGGGGACAGATGTGCATACACAGGGCTAATATTGACATACTGCAGGTATAAACTGAGAACATTGCTGGTGTAAGAAGGTTAGACTTGTCTTCTAAAGGATATTAAGTCAATAACGCACATGGATGTTACCATTTACTGAGTACAATCATCAGAGTACGCTGCTGCATTTATAAAGACAGAAAATGTGTGAGTAACGCACCAAATCTAAGACTCCAAACTCTGGCCAGTCTGGACATAACCCTACATGTGACAGTTTTCTCAACCACATAACACTGTCATGCCAGAGTTTAAATCATGCAGAGCAACTATATCCACACAAATCCTGTTAAACCAACTTTACTTCAAATGTGGAACAGCAGTACTTACATTCTGTCCCCATTTCTTGAACATCACTCTCCAGTTTGTTGTTCCGTCTCCACAGTGTTTGGAAATACCTCTTATAACTACTACCCTCTGATGCTTTTTGTAACACACCCACATGAAGTCCTGCTCACAGTGAAGGAGAAGGGCCAACACCCACTTGCACTGCTTACTTATAGGCATATGTTTCCATGCAATTGACTATAGGAATGATACCACAGGTGTTCCACATGCAATTAGCAAATGGAGGACTCTAATTCGTGCACTAGCCATCAGCTGATCATGAGCATTACCTACCAAAGTTAATCTGCTGCCCATGCAAAACGGATGCATTTTTCCACCTCTACCGGAGAGAGAGAGGTTGAGAAAGAAAGGGAGAGAGAGAGCCAAGCGTGTTTGTATGTGATCTGTGGGTAGAGAGAGGTATCTGTTGTTATAATGGTTGCCTATATATAAATGTATTGCTGTGGATTGTCTTCAACTTCTACAGTGTTTCTCAACTGTTGGCCTTGTAATGTGACATTGGGACGTTTGGGTCCTCAATATGAAAATGTAGCAAAACCCTCCTTGCAATGGATCTTATTTACACAATCACACTAACACCCACACAGGATACTGATGACACACACACACACACCACTCTTGACAGTACTGTGTTTCAAACCCCTACCTAGCTATGTATTGGTACTGTAGTGTTATGCAGTTATTAAGAGCGCCATGGAGCTTGTATGTTGGGGAGCTGGCCAAAGGTTTCTTTGAAGGTGAGTGACATTAGCTGTAGTGCTAAAGGATGGGTAAGGGAAGTGCATCAAGTGTGAATGACCACAAAGTCAGGTGTCAACAAAGACGCACACACACATTTTCACAGTTGCCATGTCTGGGATTAGAACACCTACCCAACTACTTTGCTGCACTGCCGTATTACACAGTTATTGCAAGCTTATAGGGCTTGGACTTGGCCAAAGGGTTATTTCAAGGTGACTGACAGCAGGAGTGCTAACATGGGCAATGGGAAGTGGTGTGTGAGAATGGGCCATAAATCATTCCTCTGGAAACACACGTACAACTTTATATTTGACAGGACTGAGTATACAAATGCTGCATGAATGCTGATTTGTACTATTGTGTTACACAGTTATCACAAGCACCACCGACCCTATAGGGGTAAGGGCTACCAAAAGTAATGTCTGTAGTGATTGACATCAGCTCATCATGTAATATCTGCCAATTGGATGTGCACTTGCTGGGACGGGCCTCGCAATGGAATTTTATCTGTCACTGTCTGTCTCTCTTCCCCACATCTCTGTGTGTGTGTGTGTTTGACATATAGGTTCATAGGTTGATACTAGGCTATCTGCCCTAGGGCATTTATAAGCCTAGCCAGGGTGTGTATGGCTTTCGCCACCGTTTTATATTAGTTGACTGTGCCTCTGTATAGTATGTCACAGAAGGTAGCCCTTTTAAGGTTAGTTTGCTGTACCTCTGTCAAGCAGGGACACTGAGATCCCAGGGGTAACCTTACGATCTCCCATTAACTTGTCAAGATTTCTCTTGAAGAGGGGGTCCGTGAGGGGCTCTGCCTAACATGGATTGGGATTTTGTTCCAGAGTGAGGTGAGCCTCTGGGATTTGAATGTGTCCCTCCAGCATGTCCTATTTAGTTCTGTGCTGAGGTTCAAGTCCCTGGAGCGTGTAGCTCTAAGGGATTTGGATTTCCTGAGGTGAAGCATGTCCATTAATTCTGGGTTGGACATTGCTTTATACGTCAGACACAGATCGCCTCTGAGTAGGCGGTATGCAACTGAGTAGAGCTGGAGTTTCTTTAGCCGAACTGCATAGGGCATCTGTTTGAGCCCCTTTATCCTTTTGGTGAGATACTTTTGGGGTCTTTCCAGTTGCTGAAGGTGTCGGGTAAGGTACATCCCAAACTGGGCATTGTACTCAGTTATGGGCCTGATAAGTGATGAGTAGAGGGGCACAATGACCTCTCTTGATCTAGATGTGAACCCTTTCATGATGAGGTGGGCTATATAGAAGTTCTTTCTAACCACTTTGGCAACGTGATTGTCATAGGAGAGATTGCTATCTACTTGGGTCCCCAAGTCCCTAACTTCTTCTGTACTTAATGGATTACCACCTTTGTGGAAATTTGTGGGCACTTCGTTTTTCCCAAAGGGGATGATTATGCACTTTTTGGCATTTAGCTTTAGGCCATGGCTCTGGCACCAGTTATCCGTCTGTGTGAGGCCCTTTTGGAGGATGCATGTGTTAGAGAGTCTATTACAGCACCCTGTTTGCAGTCATCTGCAAACTTGGTCATCCATAGTCTACCTGTGTTAGCCTGTACCTCTGAGAAATATATACCGAACGAGAGGTCCCAGAACTGAGCCTTATGGGACACCACTTGTGACTGGTTTAGAGTCTGACATGGCCCCTGCTATTCTAACCATGTGGGTTCTATCCTTGAGCCAGTTTGCAACCCATCTTGTGACATAGGGGTAGATATTTAAGTGAGCTTATTTATGATGCCCGAATGGGGTATTGTCGAATGCTTTTGTGAGGTCCAGGTAGGCTGTGTGGACTACCTTCCCTTCATTTATGGCTTTGATAACTGTTTCAAAGAAGTCGACCAGGTTCAAGAGGCAAGATCTGCCCTTAAAGCCGAATTGGGTTGGATCCAGTGTCTGGAGGTTCCCAATGTCTTTGTTTATCATTTCCATGATGATACGCTCCATAGCTTTGCAGACCAGGCTAGTCAGGCTTATAGGGCGATAGTTTCCGGGGTCTGTTGTTGCACCACCTTTGTGGAGTGGGACCACTGTTGCTGTGTACACCATTTCTTGGGAACATATCCTGTAGTAAGGCTGAGATTCAACAGTGACTTTATATGAGGGTTTAGTTCTTCTTGAAGCTCATGTAAGACACAGCCTGGGACACCGTCTGGTCCCGTTGATGCTGTGTTTTTTGCTTTGGAGAGGGCAGCTCTCACCTGTGCGTCTGTGTCTCAGGAAGGCTACACTCTGTTGGGATAGACATTTGCTCTTTGGGGGGGGGGGGGGAGTTTGCACTGAACCTTTCTGCCAGGATGTTAGCAATGTCTGTGGTGGGTTCAGTGTATTTTTTTGTCATTTTGCACTAACTCAGAGCATATCTGGGAGTTGCCTCCCAGGTTTCTGACATAACTAAAGAAGGCCTTGTGATTATCTTTAGTGTCTTGTGCAATTTTTCTTTCGAAGCTGGCCTTAGATGATTTTATGAGGGATTGTAGTGTCTTGCTAGTACTGATCAGTGATGCCTTCCCTTTTTGGGATTTTACTCTGTCATGTAGTAGCTTTCTTCTTCTGTCGTATAGCTTATTTATGGCCAGGGTCCACCAGACAGGTGGTCTGCCTTTAGAGGAGTGAGTCTTGGTTTTATTTGGGATAGCATGCTCCATGCATTCCTGTAGGGGTCTATAGAATGCTTTTGTAAAGGATTCTGTATTTTGGGCCATATTTTCCACTGGCCCGGGGGCTTTGAAGGATTCTACCTCTGTTTTGAGAAGTGTGAAGTTTGCTTTTGAGAAGTTCTTCACCGTGATTTCCTTGGCTAGGGGTGGGGACGGAATATGGATGTCCAGTGAGATTTGTTTATGGTCTGATCTTATCAATGAGGGGTATACCTCTTGTGTGGAATATAGAGACCCCATGTTGGTGGTGACCAGATCCAATATGTTTTCCCCTCTTGTGGGAGTGGTGACCAGTTCCATAACATTTGAGTTTATAAATTCTAGGAACTGTTGGGCGAGGGTGTTTGGGCTTGAGTAGTTTTCCCATTCGATGTTTGAGTAGTTGAAGTCACCCAATATAACAGTGTTTGGAGAGACCTTCTTATTCTCCAGTGTTCTCAGGAAAGCAGAGTGAGGTTCCTGTGTTTGGGAGGGTTGTCTGTAGCAGGCTACAAACTGAAAGGCAGTTTTGCCCACTGTTGCATATGGATGGCCTCCGATGCTTCATGCAGTGCCACTAACCTGGAGGTGTGGGTATCTTTGATAAATATGGATACTCCCCCTCCTTTTGTGGTTCGGTCCGAGTTTTGGGGCCGGAAAGCATGGTATAAAGTATAGCCTGTTAGTGCTGGAGTGCTCTCGGGAGCCTTGAACCATATTTCTGTTACTGCACAGATATCGATATTCTCCATACTGAGGAGAGTCTCGAGTGCATGCATTTTGAAGTTTAGACTTGTGGCGTTGAGTAGCATTACCCTTAGTTTTTTTTTCTTTGTGTTGTCTATGTGGGTGGGTTTGTCTCTTGAGCCTTGCCTAAAGTCACTGGGGGAGGCAGGAACCTTTGCCAGTATTCGAAAACCCAGGGGTGACAGGTGAAGCTGTCCCTAGTGAAGCAACGTGGCTTGTCGAGCATGTCATCCCAGGCTGTCACTGGATCCCCATTTGAATGACACCAATACTTTAGCCAATTGTTAGAATTGATCATTTTGTCTTTATACTGTGGCATCATTCTTGGTGAGGGTAAGATGCTACTCAAGGGTCAGGGTCATACTGGGCTACATGATCAAAGAGCTCCTGTACATCTTTTTTCATGTAGTCCAGGGAGGTACTTCTCAGGTCATTCACACCAGCAGATAATGACAGAGTCATACTTGTACTTGCTTTGGAGTGACCTGAGTGCTTGTGTTATGTGGTGTATTTTGGCACCCGCCTGCCAGCTTACAGTGACCTTCTTGTTCAGCCTGGTGAGTGGGACGTCACTGTCAGAGAGTAGAGTCACCTATTACAAGTGTGTTAGGTGTGTTGTTTAGCCTTAAGGGCTGTGACTGTGTGAGCTATGTGCTACGTGGATCTTGTTTCGTGGTAGGTGTTGCTTGGATGTCTGCTTTGGATGTAGTGTGTTGGCCTTGGATGTGTGTGAGTATTCCTATCTAATGTGTGTGTGAGGCATAAATGGTGTCTAGTTTGGTGTGTGCATAGACATCTGCAAGATGTGTATAGTTCACTGTGTTGTCAGACATGGTGTAGGAGCATGCCCAGTATGACCTTCCGTTAGTGTGTGAATCCATTCCAGGTAGGGTTGTACTCCAGTTCAGGTTTTTGTGTTCTCAACCTGCAGATAGCAACCTGTTTCTGCAGGTTATCTGTAGATTGACAATATGCAGTCACAATGGGTGACAGGGTGATGCTCTAACTATTGCTGTCTGTGCTGCTTCTGTTACATGTTTGGTGTTAGCAGAGATATGCAGATGTGTACTGTTTTACACTGTGATGTATTATGTCATTGACTGCTGACAGATGTAATTATTTGCTCACAGTTATTTACTGGGAAATACAAGATGAATGAAGCTGAGTCCAGTGTTGTGGACCGCAGCCTACACATTCTTGGGGGGTAGCTTCAGACACTTGCTGATGGGTCTGTGTAAATGGTCCAGCACCTTTGTAGTATGGTGGCTGAAAATCCCGTTCTTATACATACATCGACTTAACAGAATAGCCATATCCTGCTGTGGCCATACCTCTCAGCTGTACAGATTTACCCAGAGGCAGGGCTCATATCTGGTCAGTTCCCCTTCACGTTGTGGTTTACGAGCTGGTTTGTAGCCACCCATTTCTAGGTTTGTAGACTGGTAGTATGGGCACACATCAGAGTTTGACTTCACACACTCCATGACATCCATGAGTCTACTGCCCCCACTCTTATTCTGTCCTCGTCCTAACATTATGCGAGCGATATCTGGGAAATATCCCTGTAGTTGGCCTTTCATCTATGTGGTATTTATGGACTGGTCCACAGTTCATGCAGTAGGACATGGGGGGCATGCTACTGGGATTTGTCAACATGGCCTTGCATTTGTGTTGTGTTGATTGTGTTAGTTTGATAGTTGGGACCCCATGAGATACCATACATGGGCACCACATGTACTGCAGTGTGATTTGTCACCTTGTCTAGTACTGCCTAGTATGTTGACGATTTATTTGTGGATTTCATGCTGCCCATATAGGTGTCCCAGTATCTGTTGCCATCCCTTTCAGCCACCTAAGTCCCTTACATGATTACATCCGTACCATAGATACTGTCAGAACATACTATTCCATTCAGCAGTTGATAGGAAGACCGACTTGCCTATTGGTTGTGCCAGTATGGAGGATGGTGCTGGAGGGCTAACTGTCGGATGCACATAGTACACTCCCTATACATGGTAAAGCACAGGTAGTGTCATGTTTGGCATCCCTTTTACTATATATGTGAGTGAGAGAGAGGTGTCATTCCCTGGGGTTCCTACTGTCAGTGTATGTGCTATGCATTGTCTCTTTGCCAAGGCCTGGGCATGCTTCCTTCTGCCTACATGGGCAGGCTCAGGTTGTTCCTCCTCAGTCTCTCTGTGCCTGTGATGGTCTTGGCAATGGTGGGCTGTGTGGCTTTGCCCCATGCTGTTCCTGCTGCAGCGGTTTCTGCATTATCATATTGATTAGCATGGCACATAATATGAACATTTGTGTACATGTAGCTGGAGAGTACTGCAAGGCTCCACCAGATATGTCCAGGCAGCAGAACCGTGACTTGAGCATCCCAAACACACGCTGTATTATGATTCTGATTTGTGCGTGCGACTCATTATGGGGCTCTTGTTCAGGTGTGTGTGCATTTCTGAGGGATGTCGTCAGCCATGGCTCCAGTATGTAGTCAGTATCCCCTTCTAGGTGGCCATATGGGATGTTCCCACTGGCAAATGCCTGGTACAGCTGTCATATGCCAGATGTGAGGGTCTTGATAGCTTCCAGGGCTGCCAGCACACACATTCAAGATAATGTCCTGGGCATTGCAAACGACCTGGCAGTTGATGGTAGGGAAGCCCTTGTGGTTTAAGTAGACCCTGTCCCGCTCGCTGGGTGTTGCTTTGTGTATGTGCATACAGTCTATAGCACCCACTACCTCTGGGTATTCTTCTATTTTGTGTAAGAGATGCATATTGCTGGTCAACGCCTTATGGGTGTTTAGGAAATGTGTTCACCAGCATGTGCTGAAATGGCATCCAGGAACTGCTGGAGTACCCTGGATATGTGGATACTTGTGAAATCCCCATGATATCCCCAGTTGCCCCTTGGAAAGGTACCTGTGGCTAGTATTCTTAAGCCCACACATACCTTGTTATCCACTGGGATGGGTTCCCTTCTGTTGGTTTTGTGTGTGTGAGGCATGGCCGGCACAGCTCAACAATTTGCTGTAGAATGTCCCTGTCCATCCTATGGCATTCCACTGTTTCCAGCTCATGTAGCCCCTGGTAGGTTACCCTGGGTCTGTAAACTCTTCTCCTCACTGTCGGTTGGTAGTCAGCATTCACATCCTCACCATCCTCAGCCCTAACATTTTGTTAGTTTTGTCAGGTAAAATTTCCCTAGTCTGTGTACACTTGTGGTGTAGAGTTTATGGGGGAAAAACAGACTTGAAGGTGTTTGCATAGTTTATAGTAGTGAGCTAGGCTGTTTCATGTGTAATTGGTTGATTGTTTCATTTCACCTGCCATCTATGCTGCTACTTGTTGATTGCCTTCCTACTGCAGTTTTCCCTTCCCATTGCCTTCCTACTGCAGTTTTCCCTTCCCATTGCCTTCCTGTGTAAGCCCCGAGGTGTGACCCGCACACCCAGTGCTCAGATGTGAACAGAGCAAATTTTTTTTTGTTTTTGTTTAAAACCTGATGCAAGGCGTGCACACCTGTTTAGGCAATGTAAACACTGCTAGGCAGCCTCAGACACACACCCTTCCTTAGCTGTGCTTAGCTAAGGGCAAACACAGGCCACAGCGCTCCAGTAGTCTTGCAGCATGCATGACATTTCCCCTTATGAGGTCATCCAGCTCTTATACTTGTATATAGTGGTGTTGCTGCACCTACACGGTTGGGTGCAAGCTAAAACAGAGAGGAAATCTGTGATTCATTATCAGTCCCCTCATTTGCATAAAACCGAATGCTAATTCATAGTTATCACGCTCAGCCTTCCCCCTTAGCAGCCACTATTCCTTGGTATTGTTGTCTTATGCATGCCATTGATTATTATGGCAAAATGCTGATTTGAGTTTAAAAGCTTATTTCCAACATTTTTTCTTATTTTTGGACAAATCGCATTTGTGCACTGCTGCCCTACGCTTAAACGGCTGAAAGCCAAAAAAAAATATTTTTTATAATTTTGCAACTATTTCTCATGCCAGTGGCCATATATTTGGCCATTGATATGCCTACTACATTGAATACATGCTTTCTTTAGAGCTGTCATGCCTCTGTTTTGTAATTTGCAGAAATGTATTCGGTTAGTAACCGAATACATTTCTGCAGGTTACAATATTCTTGCACAGACGTCTGCCTGCTTCATGGATCTCTAATTCACCTCATTTGCATGGTTTTCACCAGCAAATAAGGTAATTGGCGTATAGCCATGGTGTCCGTGCAGGTAGTGTAGGAATGCTTGTGAACATCCTGGGAGCTCGTTCCTGGATCGCTCGTCAGCCGTATTTGGTGCAGCAGCTCTTGCACTATTCCTGCACTCTGTGCAGACCTTGCTAAATCTGGGGTTGTGTGCGTCTTTAAAAAATGAAGTTTAACCCCCCTCAGGTAGGAGCAATTGCCCCAAATTGACATTTGCACCTACAGGGATTAGCTGGCCTAAAATTGAAGCTACCCATGCTAAAGCTCATGCTATAGCCTGTGCTCCCCACTGACTGCTGTCTATTTTTGTATCTCAGTTCCCCTCCCAGATGTGAAAAACAAAAGAAATCCTCTACTTTTTATCTGTAAGAAAATGTGCACTGGTTATATTTAAATAAAACTAAATTGTACACTGTTCAATTAATTGCATTAACATTTATTAAGGTTGTCATTTATTCACTTACTGTAATTTCAAACTATTTTTTGCTGAACTGTTTGCTGTCGTACCTTTTAAATTTTGCATTCCCCCATAGGATAAGAACTCTCAAGATTACCAGCACCTGCAAACAGCTTGTCCCCATGTAAAAGTAGTCAGCAATGAATCTTTGTATGTTTCACTTGTAACAGAATGTACAGCTGACTTAGAAGCAGACATATTAACTCTCCCTGAACATTTACTAATGGGGAAAAATGGGTAATATCTTTGCAGCTGTAAGAAGCTTGGCATTTTGTCTCATTCCTCCTGCTTGCTTGCTTGCAACAACACTTTATAGCTTAGGTTAAGGGCTTTAATCTAGGCATTTCCCCTTGTAAAGTCGCAGTTCGTATTATCAGTGCACTTTTTTACACCTACCCCATCATAGCAGCCCAAGATCACAGCATACTAACATTAAACTAGCTTTTGTCCAGCCTTTCTTCTCTTCTACTGTAAAGACTGTTTTTTACAACCCAAAAATACTTGTTTGCTTTAATATTTTTAACAGCGATCAGTGAAAAGACTTCCCTGGATTTAAAATACCCATGACACACTACATAGAACGTCTTTACTATATATAACATGCAGTTTATACCATGAAATGTTTTTATAAAAATACTAGTAAGAATGATTGTTTTACTTGCTTTTTTCCCTTTAGTGTTTTCCTTAACGTTAATGACGTAAAGTGGAGTATGTGCTTTTATAGTCCACCCACAAGTTTAACAAAGTCAACAAAAGTCCATTTTTTTTCCTCTTTCTTGCGAAACCATACGTCACAAATGTGATGGATGCTTTATAGTCTGTCATTAGTTACTGATTTCAATGTTGGTCTCCCTGCTCATTTACATATGCCATCATAAGACTTTGGTTCAAGTCCAAGGTACTACTGATTCTGCTAGTCAGCTTCTGTGTGCTTTTTTTCAGTCCCTCAAGCATTTCCTTTTGGAACATTGAAAAGTGTTTCATTGGCAAAGCTTCTGTTTGCTTTTATCATCAGAAGAATGAGAAGCGGCGTCCCCTTCTTTTTGCTGATTCACTTTGTTGGATAAACTTTATTTCCTCCTCAAGTTGTTCTGCATCAAAAATGTCTTTGATTTTCCAGGAAAAATATTCTGAAGACAGATGGATATACAGTAGCTTGAATCGCACATCTGCCTTTCAATATTCCGTGCTTGCTGGGATAAACTTGCATCTCTTTTGCGTGGTATGTAGTGAATAATTTCCACAAACACACTTTTGTCTCCAGTTTTTAATATGTTTCTCTTCTGCCACGGTTTTTGTCCAGATAATCTCTCTATGCTGGTACAATTACGTCTTTACTAATAACAGGTTTTGGCTGCTTTCTCATGGTCCGGTTTGGAGCATACACATGATATGCTCTTTAGTTGATGAATCCTGCTGTCATATTCAAGTGTTTGGTTAATTGTGCTTTAAAAAAATTTGTTTCTGTGGTACAGCAGAAAGTTTTTGCTGCATGCTCTGTCTTACAATGATACCATTTTGTGAAACTACTCTTCTTGAAGTGTCGTACTTGGCCAGCTTTTTCTTCATTTCAGTCTCTATTTTTATCAGTTCATCTAAATAGCTAGCTAACGTTTCTTCTGTTTTGACCAACTTTTTCTTACTTCAGTCAGTACAGTGTGCTCCTTTAGTGTTTTTCATTTATTTTAATTACCTCTGTTTATTTTTTCCCCCAAATAACATTTCTTGTACCAAAGCTGAAGCTTTGCTGAACAGCTGTGGGATTCTTCCCAGCCAGTGTTCTCCTCACCCGTTCTGGTTGATTTTCTTTCATGTTCTCTAACTTTCTTCTTTGCTGGCATCAAAACAGTGTACATAGTAGCCAGTAACTAAATTTTACTTAAACTGACAATATTGCGGATTCTTATTTCTCACTTTTTTACACTGTGAGAGCTGAAATTAAGCTGTTGATCAGTGTGCAGCCATCTTGAAAGTCCAGCTGCCTGCAGTTTTTAATATTTTTGACACTACATAATGTTCCAGTTTTCATGTTTAAAAGTATAACACTTGTATTGTCCAGTATCTGATGTTGTCCCTCTCTTTCTGCTTCACGTATGGGTCTCTGGTCTGGCTTGGCCACCTCACACAGACTTGAACTTCCAGGCTCAAACTCCTTCCCTTACCCATAATCCTCTACACCTTGCCCAACCTCCTCAGATCTTGTTTGCTGCAGTGATTTCCAGGCTCAGATAAATTTCATATTTATTCTGTCAGTTTTTTTGCTGTTATTGGTACCCTTAGTTACTTAATTTTGTATTTGTCTCTCCTTGCTGTCCCTTTCCTCCTCAGGCATTGGCCCTTTTTCCTGTTCTTTAAAAAAAAAAAAATATATATATATATATATATATATATATATATATATATATATATATATATATATATATAAAGTTAAGTTGTAGTTTCTGTACTAGATGTTTTAGGCATCATAGTCCTGGTAGTTGTGCTTCTTAGCATAGTTCTTGTTTAGTGTTTTGCTTTTGTAAAGGATAAGCCTACTGGATTTGAGAGGTGTTCCAAGTACGAGTTGAAGATTCTGCACTCTGACACCCTCAGTTGTCGTCTACTGCTTAGGATCAGCTCATCTCGACTCTCTCCTTGCAAAATCTGAGGGATTCAACTTTCGGGCCGTGCTGCAGAGAGGAAATAAGCTTATTTTAAAAGGATTGATGCCCGCTACAGCTGTTTCTCCAGGGTTCAACACCCCCCCTCTAAGCTTTCTCATGGCTCCAATGCTAAGAAGCACCCAAAGGAGCCAGGGGCTTCCTCGGAGTCACCAGCTAAGGCTCCAAGGTTATTTGATCTGACTTTGGCACCCAGGACTCTGTCAGCTCTGTCTGATCTGATTGACCTAACTGCTCTGAGTGATCCCTACGTTTCTACTGTGCCTTCTGATCCCAAGCCTCTGGATCTGAGTAGCCATCTTCAGATCCATCGGTCTCCGGATCCACAGTCTTTAGGGAGATCTGTTGTATCGGTATCCCCTACTTTGCCTGCCAAAATCCTCCGAACACAGAGAAGCACTTGTCCTTCAGTGGCTTCCTCCAAGTCTTCTCGAAGCTTTTACCTTTACATGGACAGGATGGTTAGATCAGTAATCTAGGCCCAGTCCCAGATGGTTCTTCCTGCTCTGTCCCATCATGGATCTGAGCCTGCCCAGCCTGCAACCTTTTCTTTTCATATCCAACTTTTGGCATAGGAGCCCCAGGACAGTGGTCTCCCAAGGGATTTGGGGGGGTCTGATCAGATGGCCTTTGCTTCCTCTACTTGGAGCAGAGGTAGTTAAGGTAGCTGTCAAAGGTCTTCTGATCAGAGTGCGTCATGGATCCGGGATGTCACTGTGGGATCTGAGAGGAGGGGGTCTGCTCCATTGCTGTCAACTCAGTCTCTTCCCCCCTCAGAGCTTCAGCCCTCAACAATGTGGGTCTGGGAGTTTGGGTTCTGGTGGGCTGCTTAATTTTCCTGTACAGCTTCGGCTCCGGGAGAGCTCAGCGGCATCTTTGGGACCCTCTGCTTTCCATGCATTGGAAAAGGCTTTCTGTGCTTGAGCAGTGTTGGTCTGACTGGTGCTCCACTCCATGCTCCTCCTTTGGATCAAGGCCCTATTCAACCATTCCTGCCCAGGATCAGCCTTTCTTGAAGTAACTCCCGTCTGCTCCACCTGAGGTGGTCCCTTCCTTTTCTCTGGCTGCTGTCCTGAGTATCCCATGGAGGAGATTCTGTGGATGAGGACATGCAAAAGGAGGCATGTGGACTCCCCCTCGGAGTCTCTCACTGAGGCTGCATATTATGATGAGAAAGAGGAGTTACCCGGAATGCCACCCGACTATGTCTCCTCTGACATTTTGGAGATTTTGAAGGGGAAGTATGGCTGGACTTACAAATTCCTCTGAAGAGGGGGTTTTGAATTTCTTGAGGCCTTCAAGACAGGGCTGTCTACACCTTGGGTGGTCCCCCTGGCTGATGCTGTAGTTGATCTGGTTGCCATTTAGCCCTGGAAGGAGCTGGACATGATAGAACCAGTTCCTAAGCACACTGTAAAAATATTTTTCACCCACTTCAGCATCATGTCTTTTGGATTAAAGGTACACCTTTTGACACTGTGGTGGTGGTAGTCGCTACCAAGAAGGAGCTTGCCCAGCAGAGCTCTACTGCCCATCCGCTGAACAGCGAGTCCAGAGCAATGGACAGGTTTGGGAAATGCAGTTTTGCCTCAGCGACTTTTTCGCTGAGGGCACTCTATTACTTGGCACACTTTACTCTACTTCAGAGAAACTTGATCAAGGAACTCTGATCCCCTGACCGAGTCTATGCCTAAGGGGAGTCAATAAAACTTCCCCTAAGTTAGTCACGCTCACTTTTATATTGCCATCTCCTCCACAAGGCTTATTTTGCACTCAGCGGAGGTTTTTTTCCAGGGCAGCTGGCACCAGCATCGCAATGTGCTGTCATGCCTGGATGCGGCTGTGATTTCGCAGAGCCCATTAAGGCGTAATTTCTCAATGCCCCCTCTAATGTTTCCTCGTCGTTTGGACCCTCTGTTAAGGTCACCTGACCCGCTGTGAACTAGAAGGCAAAATCTTATTTGCTGTAGGAATTAAGGTTTCTGTCCTCCAACGAACCTACTCTAAGAATTAAAAGGGTGGTAAAAAAACTTGGTTTTGTAAATCTCAAGTTTCCTTGCTTGACCAAAATAGAGAGGCCTCCTCCAGGGGCAGAGGATGGGCCTATAATGGGAGACGCTGCCCTAAAGGCAGTGAGGGCCTGCAGAACCAGGGTTTTAGGGAATAGTTTCCCAGCAAGTCCTTTCAGTGTTCCTGAAATGCTGCCACACTGTCCTACTCTAAGGAGTCGGGTCACTTCCTCTACACTCAAGCACCTGGGCCCAAATCACGTCAAATGCTTGGGTGATAAAACTTGTATCCAGAGTTTGCTACATTCCCTTTTCCCTTCCTCCTCCAAAGGTACCGAAATCACTCCCTAATGTTCCACTCAGAGGAAGATGGCAGTGGCTGAAATTGCTGCATTGCTGTAGAAAAGACTCATTCAAGAGGTCCTGACCAATCAGAATGGGTTCAGAACTTCCATTTCTTTTTGGTGCCAAAAAAGACAGGGGACCTGCAGTTCCTTCTGGACCTAAGCAGTCTCAATGTTCATGAATGACCAAGTTCCAGATGGTGACAGTACAGTTGTCACTGAGGAAGGCCGATTGGGTGTGCTCGGTGTATTTCAAGGATGTGTACTATCACATAAAAATAGACAGGCACTCCAGGAGTTTGCGCTTCCATCTGGGAACCAGTCATTTTCAATTTCGAGCCTTGTCCTTTGGTCTCACCATAGCTCCCAGGTGTTTACCAAGTGCATGGCAGAGGTTGCTGCTAATCTGCAAGTGTTTCAGGTATTCCCTTATCTGAATGATAGGCTCCTGACTGCCCCCACTCAGCATCAACGTTGTCAAGCCAGGGATTATCTTTACCAGTTGTCTACATTTATGGTTACGCCTAGACATTAAGACAAGTCACAGCCTATGCCATTTCAGCACCTAGAGTTTGTTGGGGTACATCTGAATACATCTACTCGGGTAGCTGCCGTGCCCCAATATCGCAGTGACACTTTGAAGTCTCAAGTTCAAGCTGTTCTACTTTCCTCATAATCTGCAGCCAGATTAATTCTGAGTGCTCTGGGTTCTATGGCTGCTGCCATTCTGTTGGTGTCTCTATCAAGGTATTTTATGCACATTCTCCAATGGACACTTTCTGTTTAGTGGTCTGTTGTATCTCATCCATTATGTACTCTTTTATCAGGTTAAACATTTGCAGATCCCATCTGAGGTGGTGGATTCAAGCGGATCTGATAATAGGCAGGGCGGGCGGTAACCATGGTCCCATCTGGGGGGGGGGGGGCATTTCCAGGGGAAGATGATCCAAGGCACATGGACCCAGCTAGACTAGTCTGTATGTCAATGACTTGGAGATTAGGGCAGTTCTGTCACTGGAAGCCTTTCAGGATGCCCTCCTTTCTGGAACTATTGCTATTCACACCAACATGGCAGTTTGGTACATCAGCAAGCAAGGAGCAAGCCATTTGTACCCTCTCTGCAGGGAGGCCATGAAGATTTGGGAATGGGCGATCTCTTGAAACCGCTTTCTTTTTGCAACACATATACCAGGGAAATCCAATGTGTTAGTGGACAGGCTCGGCAGGTCTACTCTGCCTCATGAGTTGTCATGCCAGTCCATTCAGTGGTGAACAAGATATTCCACCTTTGGGGTTCTCCCTGCTGCAACCTCTTTGCATCCTCTTACAACACCAAATGCAGCAGTTCTTTCACTCCTATTCCCTGTTTGGGAGGCTCCCCGAGGGATGCTGTAGTCAACGATTGGCCTGTGGGACTCCAGTTATACCTATCCTCCTCTTTCTTTGCTCTGAAGATTCCTTCAGAAAGCCAAATGGTTGATGAGCTCAGTATTCCTCATTGCTCCCTTTTGGCCGTGTCAGTTGTGGTTTCTCCTCCTCTGGTCTCATGTCAAACATCCTCTTTGGCTGCTGGAACCCAAACTGGATCTCCTATCACCTGATATTAGGACGCCCCTTCAATCTTCATGCTCTCAAGCTGACCGCATGTTTTCTCCACTTTGATTGGTAGAGGGCCCAGGTTTTATTTTCCTCCGGTCAAAGCTATCCTTCTGGCCTCCCAGAAACAATTTACTAAGAAGGTTTACAAGAGTAAGTGGAAGAGATTTTATATTTGGGCAATCAGTAATAACTTGGACCCTTTTTCAGCTCCACTCCCCTCTATTCTGTTGTTTTTAGAATCTTTGCTTAAGCATGGTTCTAGTTTTGCTGACATTAAACAACTGCTTGTAATGTGTCCAACTTGTATTCAGGATTTTCGTCACTGTCTCTTGCTTCTGCTAAGCTATGTAAAGCTTTTTTGAAAATGATTTTTCCTTTTAAGGCCTCCTGTTAAAGATCCTATGCTGTCATGGGATCTCTCTGTAGTTTTGCAAGCCTTAACCTAGTCTTTGAGCCAGCTAAAGCTTGTGATTTGAAGTTTTTGTCTTGGAAATCACCTTTCTTGTTAGTTACGTCGGCAAAAAGGGTTTCTGAGGTGCAAGCACCTTCTTCCAGACATCCTTTCATTATCTTCCACAAGGATAGGGTGTCTGTCCGTACTAATTCTTTCATGGCAAAGGTGGCTCATCTTCCAAAATCAACCAATGTATTCAGTTACTGGTGGTGGTTCCTGATTGCTCTAACAAAGGAGAATACCTTCTGTATTCTATGGATCTTCACAGGCAGCTGCAGTTTTGCCTCCATTGGACAAGGCAGTTCAGAGAGTTATTTGTTTCTTTTTCCCCTAATCGTAGGGGTCAGGCTGTTTCCAAAGTAACAATTGCAAAGTGGATCACTAACTGTATTGCCTTCATTTATGAAAAGAATGGTTGGAAGTTGCCAGGTCCTCCAAAAGCTCACTCCACAAGGTCTATTGCTGCATCAGCTGCTTTTTCTTCTTGGATTTCAGTTGACGTCTATGCTGCTGCCACTTGGTGCAATTCTCACACCATTGTGCCCCACTATAAATTGGATATTGTGTCCAGGAGCAGGGTGTCCTTTGGTTCTTTTGTGCTGTGGCATAGACTTCCTTGAAGCCAGCCAAGAATGTGTAGCTGGAGACTCTGACCCATACATGAAGCAGAATGAGAGGGACGACATCAAATTTATTAGTTATGTACTTACCATAACTTGGTATGTGTGTTGTCCTCTTCTCATTCTGCTTTATTTTCCCACCCAACCTTCCCTTTCCTTCTGGATATGCTTCTAGAGGATCTACATAGCCTTTGGAACCCTGGTTCCTGGTTTTCTTCCTTTGCTTTGGGGGTGGAAAACTCTGAGGAGGTTGGGTGAGGTGTAGAGGATTATGGGTAAGGGAAGGAGTTTGAGCTTGGAAGTTCGTCTGTCGGAGGTGGCCGAGCAGAATCTGAGGTTTAGATCTGAGACCCATACTTGAAGTAGAATGAGAAGAGGACAACACAGCCAATAATTATGTAGTGTTGTAGTATAACTAATCCCTTTTCTTTAGAACTAGCTCATCACTACACTTTCCACTCTCTCAAACAACAAGACTCTGTAACAGTCAGCAATGACAGACATTGAGGACTACTTACCTTTTCTTTGCAGCTTACATCATGTACACAGCGACGGATACCTTTCTAAAAAAGAATGTGAGATTTAAGATTGTTATGGTGGGACTTTGATCTGTGGATAAAAATCAAGTGAAAATGGGAAAGTATCTGAAGTTATTAGACTCTTGACAAATATGTACATGACACTTTTTATATGGTGAAGTATAACTGTGGGTAAGGTTAGCTACGTTGGAGGGGTTAGTTTCATTTGAAATGTGACTGGTAAAATGATGTAAGCTAGTGAGACCAATTAAATTCCTAAAGAAAGTGTCATGAGGTTTCAGTCACGTTTAATGTGGTATGCGGTGTGAAAACTAAATATCACTGAAGTGAAGCAATGGCAAAATTGTTTTTTTTTTTATGTGGCAGTGTATAAATAATTTTGCATTGAGGAGCACACTTGCGCTCGCTCTGTCAGAAGGGAGATTTGATAATAGTTGTTTTTAAGTTACTCTAGCAGATGAAAACATTATGCAAGTCTGTGGTAGCACATCCAAATACTTTTTCTAGGGAAAATGGAGAAAGCATACAGGTTCTGTTTAAAATGTGGTGAAAACAGGAAATTTTCTATATAAATTCAGCTGATGGGTTGGTTGAAGTGTATTCTGCACCTGATAAAATAAAACTATCCTTTTGGTTAATTTGCATAATTTTAGGTAGTTTAGTTCACAAGTTCAGTGGGTAAGCGGCATTTTTTCTTGTACAGACCATCTTGGAATATGGACTGTATTATACCATTGGTATAAAACCTACTGACAATCCAAGAATCCAGGTTAGTCTTGAAACAAAATTTATGAGCATCTGATATGTAAGGGATCCTTTTTTTATGGAATGGGAATAGATTGACTTAAAAAATGTCCTTCAGTCTTGATTTAAATGTATAATACGATCTCATACAGGTCTTACACAGTGCTATTTTTCAAGGCCAAGTGGTAAACAGAGTGGGATTATTATAGGTTTTAAAGGCTAAACATTTTTTGTCCCTTAACTTGTTTGTAATTGACACTGTATATTTGCCAGAAAATTAGTTTCTGTACACTACATTTTTATGTTGGGATGGCCGCAGTGGTGCAGCGGTTAGTGTTGTCACCTCACAGCAAGAGGCTCTCTGCTTTGATCTTCGGCTGGGGTGTCTTCTTTGTGGAGTCTGCATGTCCTCCCTGCGGTCATGTGGGTTTCCTCCGGGTGCTCCAGTTTCCTCCCACATCCCCAAAGACATGCTGCAAGTGGATTGGACACGCTAAAATTGGCCGTAGGCGTGAGTGCGTTCGTGTGTGTGCCTTCTGTGGAAGGTTGGGCACCAGGCTGGCAACTTGACACAGTAAAACTCCACTGCCAATCATAAGTGAACTGTGGCGACCCCTAACAGGGAAAAGCCGAAAGAGAGAGACACTACACTTTATAGTTTGAAATCCTCTCTGTGAATCTTTTAACTAAGTTGTACTATATGCATGAAACTGAATGCATTGCTCCAAGACTGGCTTAATATGTTACCTGTGTCTGTAGTTCTTTTAGTATGCAAGTGTTTCTAATAGATGTCCTAAGTTTGTTTGTGTCTTTCGGCTTTTCCCAGTTAGGGGTCGCCACAGCAGAACTCAGGTCTGTTAATGATTTGATAGTTTTTTACGTGCCAGTTACCAGCCCTGACACGCAACCTTCAACAAAGGTACGCCCATTCACGCATGTCTAAGTATTAAACCAAACTATTGCATTTTAGTTTTATATTAAATTGTAAGAATATGTAGATCTTTAATAGTGCTTGCTTCTGTTATTGTGGTATGTATTGTATGTGCATTTTCTTTCATTGGGCCAGTCTATATCATCTTTAATTTCTGACCAGTTAACTTTAGACCCATCTTGTTTCACCATCCATTCATTTGCCGAGTGTCAGTATGGGAAGTAAAGACAGAGCTTTCATATCATATGTGTATGGAGACACCCAGTAAGTACTAGAATTTCATGAAAAGGAAAACTACATTGAAAATAATTGCATCTGTTGTAGAACCCTGGGGTACATGCAAGGAAGCAGTCACCCCTTGGAGGTGTTGCCTAATAGAATGGAGCCTAGATTGTTTAGCCAACCAATTGTGATTACACCTGTTAAGATATTGTTTAACTTTAGTTATTTGTAGGCATTTTATTACTCCCATCTTGCAGGAATGTGTCAAAGGCCTGTTGAGTATATAATTGTTGCAGTGAAGCAAGATCTAAAGCAGCAATGACCGTTCTATAAAAATCAGTTGTACCACTTAAAGTAGACCTGCCTCCATGAAATCCTATTCAGCAAAATCATTTTAAATGGCAAACAGCATGCATGTTCTTTTAGTAAACTTATTGTACACCTTTAGAAATGTTTTGCAAAAATGGATGCCAGACTTGTGATCCGATAATTGACACCTGTATCAGAATAACTGTCATTGTGTATTGGTGTAATATTGGCCATTCTCCAGTCTTGGAGATGCATTATATGTTGTAATAAAAAGTTAAAGTAGTGAGTACAGATTTTCAAAAATCTTAACACTAACTACTGGCAATTTTCAGAAGGTCTAGCTCCAGAATACTTGCCAGTGACAGTCTGAAAATAAATTTCATTAATATATATTCATGAAACTTTGACTGTCACAAGTATCTGTAAAATAAGGTTGGGCTGGGATTCTACTCTGACGAAGCAGCTTTATCTTGATTTTAATGAAAAAATAATTTTAATATATTTTTATGCTTCATTTACAAAGAATGAAAAGGTCACTTGTTTACAGATAACACTCACTGCATTTAGAACTGAAACCTGTTCCGACATTCTAAATTTGATTTTGATAGCTTTTATTTATTTTACTCTTGAATTTAAAGCTAGTCAGTTCATTGTTTTGTAAGTATTACACACACTATTTACAAAGGCCATTCTGGTGTGAATTCTACCCTCACCTCAAATGAGAGCATCTGTCTGCTGCTTAAAGATATTGTGAAATTTTCAGGACAGGGCCCCTTGATAATGTCACTTAGTAGCAGAACCAGAGCATCTAGAGAACTGTATGGCTACTGTTGGTACATGGCAACAGACCAAATTTCTCTGAATAAGATATCATGACCTCCAGTTGCAGATTGCATTTGTGGCTACAGTTCTAAAGGCACATGCATCTTTCAGTGTAGTTAGCTGCATATGAATGTCTTAACTGTGGTGTTGGGGGGATGGACAAGTCCAGAAAAAATGCTTCGGTATTCGAGAAATAAAGTGGGTTTACAAACATTTTAGGTCATTATTGTTCGAAATGGCAGTGGAGTTTTTAACAAGATTGTTTAATGAAATCTTGGAAAGTGAGAGGATGCCTGAGGAATGGAGAAAGTGTTTTGGTACCGATTTTTAAGAATAAGGGTGATGTGCAGAGCTGTAGTAACTACAGAGGGATAAAATTGATCAGTCACAGCATGAAGTTATGGGAAAGAGTAGTGGAAGCAAGGTTAAGAAGGGACGTGATGATTAGTGATCAGCAGTATGGTTTCATGCCAGGAAAGAGCACTACAGATGCGATCTTTGCTCTGAGAGTGTTGATGGAGAAGTACAGAGAATGTCGGAAGGAGTTGCATTGTGTTTTTGTAGACTTCGAGAAAGCGTATGACAGGGTGCCTAGAGAGAGCTGGGTTGTAGTATTGTACGAGGAAGTCAGGAGTGTCGGAAAAGTATGTAAGAGTGGTACAGGATATGTACCGAGGGTAGTGTGACAGCGGTGAGGTCTGCGGTGGGAGTGACGGATGCGTTTAAAGTGGAGGTGGGGTTACATCAAGGATCAGCTCTGAGCCCTTTATTTGCAATGGTGATGGACAGGTTGACAGACGAGATCAGACAGGAGTCCCCGTGGACTGTGTTTGCAGATGACATTGTAATCTGTAGTGAGAGTAGGGAACAGGTGAAGGAGACCTTGGAGAGCTAGAGATATGCTCTAGAGAGAAGAGGATGAAGGTCAGCAGGACTAAGACGGAATATATGTGTGTGAATGAGAGGGAGGATAGAGGAATGGTGAGGATGCAAGGAGTAGAGGTGGCGAAGGTGGATGAGTTTAAATACTTGGTCAATAGTTCAGAGTATCGGTGAGTGTGGAAGAGAGGTGAAGAGAGTACAGGCAGGATGGACTGGGTGGAGAAGAGTCAGGAGTGATTTGTGACAGATGAGTAACCTGTAAGAGTGAAAGGGAAGGTCTACAAGAGGGTAGTGAGACCAGCTGTGTTATATGGGTTGGAGACAGTGGCATTGACAAAAAGGCAGGTGTTTGAGCTGGATGTGGCAGAATTAAAGATGTTAAGATTTGCACTGGGTGTGACGAGGGTGGACAGGATTAGGAATAAGTATATTAGAGGGTCAGCCCAGGTTGGAAGGTTTGGAGACAAAGCCAGAGAGGCACGATTACGTTGGTTTGGACATGTGCTAAGGAGGGATGCTGAGTATATTGGGAAAAAGATGCCAAGGATGAAGCTACCAGGTAACAGGAAAAGAGGAAGGCCTAAGATAAGGTTTGTGGATGTGGTGAGAGAGGACATGCAGGTGGTTGGTGTGACAGAGCAAGATGCAGAGGACAGGAAGAAATGGAAACAGGTGATCTGCTGTGGTGACCCCTAACGGGAACAGCCGAAAGATGATTGATTTTCTCAGCGTTCTGAGCAGAAGTTGACTACAGTCTCTAAAATTAAAACACGAGTATAAAGAAAAGTGTCAGACTCTACAATGAAAGATGTTTATGAACTAAAGCCACTAGGGCTTGTCTTTGAAAGGCTGTATCATTTTAAAATTGCCACACTTGTATTAAATCCTCCATTTTCAAAGCCTTTACATCATAAGTGTCATCCTTATGCAGGGTGCACATCTTTGTTTCCCTGGCGGCCTTCCAGTTTATTTCTTTAATTACAGTGTTCTGTTTTATTCTAAAATCTGTGCACAGCCCAAGGCTGGGGATTCCAGCTTTTTCCATGGCGGTTTCTACACATTAAGCAGTTTTTATTTAATTAAAGCTTCATCAACATAGATGTGTGTTCAAAACTCTGCACATTTGACCCAGTCCTAGTGTAGTTCCCAATTCTCTTCTTGCTTTAGTCATTTAAAGTACATTTGTCTTTCCACAGCTCAACACAGGAAGCAGAGTCCTTCCTTGAGCTAGTTAAGATCACTTCAACTGTGTATTCTGTGGACTTGGTCCTGTTTTAAATTCCTTACCTACATGTTTTAAATTTTGATGGGGCCTCTGTTCTGGCATGTGTTAAATAGTTTGATATTCCTGGGATGTCTTGTGCTCTCCTCTTCTCCTGTATCCACCACTGATGCATTTGGACAAGCCAGTGTATGCCAGGTAGCCTCCATTGTGTAGATTAAAATCCTCTAATTTTGTTCCGTGTTAAGACACTACCACCTCTTAATAGCTGCTCCCAAAATCTGGTTTCTGATTTCACCTCTTCCATAATGTGGCTGTGCTTTGTGTCTGATGTCTCCTTTTTCCATAATATGGCTGTGCTTTATGTATTTTGTTTGATTGAGAGGTGTTTCTCACATGGTCTGACTCTAGCTTGATTCAGCAGCTGAATGATACACTGGGTTAAATAGGCTTGCACATTTTTATTTCTGGTTTTGTGCCTCATCTCCCATATCTCCATTCTCTTGCTTACACCCAGATTTTCCTGGTGTGATGTCATAAGCTTCCATTTTGCTAGACGAGCCTCATTCTATGCAAAATCATCTTCAGCCATGTGACTGTAGTATTCCTCCTTATCTGGCAGTCTCACCCTCCCTTGTTCAATTGGCATTGAGTTTCTACCAGTGTACTCGCCCCCCCCCCCTTTGCTTTTCCCATAAAATGTATTTCATTCCTATCTTAATGTTTGTTCATCCTGCCTTGGGTGAGGGGTAAGGGTATGCCTGCCCTACATATTACACAGTTAGGTTTGCAAACATTATTGTCTTGATCCAGGCCCTTGAGTGTCCTATTTCTTTGCCTTAACTTAGAATTGTGTCCATTTTTTCCCCTCTACATAAATTCAGCTGCTTTATTTTATCTCGGATCCCAACTATATCTTAAAATACCTCATTTTTTGGTTGCCCCAGAGGTATGGAAATTGTTGCACCAACTCGTATGTTGGTAAATAATTTTAGACTGTCACTTTTGTTGTATTTTCATTTATTTGGTATCGTGTCAGCTCTTCAAGTTTTCCGAGTTTAATAAATAAGATTTACATGTAATTTTCTGGGTTTGTAAGGTATATCACCTGTAAACAGCACCATTTTTTTTTCATTATAAAATTCCCCAGTCATAGCCCCTTATGTCTGAGCTTCTTAACTCCCTGGCCAGCATTTCTAAGTGTAGGGCAAGCAACAGTGGTGATAGAGGACATCCATGCCTTGTTTCCCTCATTTTCCCACCCATCTTTCAAAGCCACTCTTAAAGACTTCTAGCTAAAATCTGCCTTTGTTCTTGTTCAAATCCAGGATAAACTGTATCCCTAAATGTAACAGGTAACTTTTCATTCCTTATACTTCCTTACTCTCCCTTCCTCACTTTTAATTCCTGTTAATTCTCTTCCATGATTTTCTCTGAATATACCATAAGCCTGTTTTTCCCTCACTTCATATTGCAGTTCCTGTTTGTATTAGACTAACTTCTCGTTAATTTCTCTACAAACTTTCTAAAATTTCTATAATTAAATGTCATATACGTTGTATTGATTTTTAACCAATGTTTTTATATTGTCTAATTTATTATTTAAAGTGCAGATGCTTTTGTTTTATTTTTGAAGATTGTAAAATTATTCTTAAAATGATGTTCTTCATTCCACATTGCTGCAGTCCTAACCATTGGGTAGTCCGCTGTCCAGTCGGCCCGAATACCAAAGTATATGGCTGACGTCGGTCAAGGCGCATTAGACTGATGTCAGGACGTCAGGGTACTAATGCGCATGACCGACGTCATATCCTCAGTCTTTTTTGCCGCATGGTCCGATGCAGAAGCAGTTTTGCGAGTGCAGGTTGGCGTTCTGAAATTTTCTGAAGTCGGAGTTTCAGACCGAATCAAAGTTGGCTAAGTACCCGTTGGGGAACATTTTGTTTTTTCTTGCCTCAGTATTTAACCGGATGTCAGAAAAAGTGAATAACTGTATTTCTTGTGGGAAACAGATACCTCATAGGGATTACCATACTTTGTGTATACCTTGTTTAGGGCCTGAGCACGACGTTGTTGGATGCCGCTCTTGTGCTAGATTTAACAAACGCACTATTAAGAGAAGGTTAGACTGTGCCAGGTTAGTGTTTGGGAAGCGTTGTAATTATAAAATGCCGCCGGATGCTCCGGCGCCCGCTTCCAAAAGCGCAAGGACAAAACAGCGAAGCCTAGGGTTGATGAACCGGCAGTCCCGGACGCCGGTTCTTTAGAAGGCTCAGTGGAGCCAGAGGTTTTGCCAGGAGTTTCTTTGGAGTCTCAGGCAGAGACTTTACTGTTACAGGATGTGCCTTCTCAGGAGGTAGGCCAGGCTGAGGGGCTTCTCAGGTAACTGTTCTTCCCTCTCTTCCCAAGGTAGTTAGAGCCTCTCCTTCTGTTTCCAAAACTTCTTTGAGAGGTAGGCCAAGTTTAGCTTCAGTGGGGGCTTCTCCTAGCACTTCAGGTTCTGTGCCTAAGAAACATATGCTTAAAATGGCAGAAGATTTGATTACTATGATTAGAGGTTCTATGCCCCCTCCTGATAAGAGGCCTAGGGTGGTACCTGAGTTTGAGAGTTTTGAACAGTGTTCAGAGGCTTCTGAGTCTTCTGCGGAAGACTTGCAGGAGTATCCTCCTTATTCTGATTCTGATGTGGATGATTCCACTCCTACAGCTTCTCCTCCTGAGGATTTCTCATTTTCAGAGACTCTGCATTCCATGAGGGAGCACTTTAAATGGGAAGGCCAAGATTACTCTGATTCCAGGAAAAGGCTTAGGGAATTCTTGTTTTTACCCCAGCATAGGCCCTTAGCTATACCTCCTGTGTTGCATGTGGTGGAAGATGTTTTTGCAGAGGCTTTCCTGAACCCTGATTCTTTGCCTCCTGCTCCTGTTAAACCTGATAGGTACTATAGGGTGCCTGAAGCTCATAAGTATCTTTTAAGAGTCCTAGGGCAGACCCGGAAACTGTTTCTCAGGGACCTAAAGGTGTTAAGGCCTCTGTTGTTAAAAACCCTGTTCCCACTGATAGAGGCAAGGGCTTTGGATAGATGGGGAAAGAAAGTGTATACTTCTTCCACTTTAGCCATGAGGGCGTTGAATTGTCAGTTTCACATGCTAAAATATCAAAATTATCTCCTTTCACAATTGAAATCTAAGGTGGATGCTTTGGCGGAAGGTATTGAGTGTAAAGAGTTGCTGGATTTAGTTCATGTGTCTGAACAAGTGGGTAAGCATTCTTTGCAATGTGGTTTTGATGCTGTACAGGCCTCCTCGAGGGTGGCTGCCACTAGTTCTGTTCTTCGCAGGCATGCCTGGTTGAGGGATCAGAATTTAGCTGAGCATGTTAAGACAAGGATTTTGGATGCTCCTTTACAGTCTGATGTGTTGTTTGGTTCGCCTGTGGAAGCAGTTTTAAAGAAAATGGAGGACAAAGCTAAGTCTATGCAAACTGTTAAAGATTTTTGCAGGTGCAGCCACCGAAGTTTAGTAGAAATTGGCCTACTAAGGGATGGACATATCCTGCTTATGATTCCCAGTCTAGGGGTAGGTCTAGACGTGGTAGGGGCAGAGCTCAAGGTTCTTTTAGGCCTAGAACAGGAGTTCACCTGCTCAGACTTCTGGTGAGGGCAGGGGTCAGTCCTTTCGTAAACAGACCCAATGACCTGCCTTTTCAGCTGCCAGTAGATTCTCGTCTGGCAGCTCCTTTGGGAGGAAGACTGTCTCTTTTCAAAGAAAATTGGGATTTAATTACTCAAGACAGATGGGTGTTGGATATCATTCACCACAGTTACAGGTTTTATTTCCATACATTGCCCCCTTTCAAAGGCATGCCAGACGTTCCTCCTCCACAAAGGAAAGAGGCTCACAAGCAAATTTCTCTGTTACTCCAAATAGGGGCCATTCAGCCAGTCCCTGTATCAGAAAGGGGCCTAGGATTTTATTCTCGCCTGTTCCTAGTACCAAAGAAGGGGAACACGTGGAGACCAATTTTGGATTTATCTATCCTCAACACTTATCTGGACATTCCCAAGTTCAAGATGTTGACGTTACAACAGCTTTTACCTCTGCTGGGCAAAGATCACTGGATGGTAACTTTAGATCTCAAGGAAGCTTACCTTCATGTGCCTATAAGACTAAGTTGCAGGAAGTATCTGCGTTTTCGAGCTGGAAATTCTCATTATCAGTTCTCTGCATTGCCCTTTGGCTTATCTACTGCCCAGAGTATTCACAAAGGTTCTGGCTCCAGTGATAGCTTACTTCAGGCTAAAAGGAATTCAAATCTATCCTTACTTGGACGACTGCCTGATTCTGGCTCAAGAAAAGGAAGACCTTCTACAGCATCTGGAATATGTTATAGCAGTGCTAAGATGCCTAGGGTATTCTGTGAACGAAATAAAGTCCAGTCTAGTACCCTCTCAAGACATGTGCTTTCTGGGTGTGAGACTGAATACAGCAGCCCAGATGGCCTTTTTAACCCCGGACAAACAAAAGAGTCTATCCCTTTACTTCCATCAACTATCTCATCAGTCCGTGCTGACTGCAAGGACAGTCCTTCAAGCATTAGGGTTCATGGCATCTTGTATTCTGGTGCTTCCCAATGCCAAACTGCATACGAGGAAGCTGCAATGGTATCTCAAAAATGTATGGACACAGCACTGCCAGGATTTGGACACTGTCATTCAAATAATACCTTGCCTTCAAAAAGAATTTTTGTGGTGGGCTCAGGAATGTCACCTAAACAAGGGACTCTCTGTGACCCGGCCAGAGGCGAGTCAGATTTTAACGGCAGATGCCTCGGACATTGCTTGGGGAGCTCATCTAAATGGAAAGTGGATACAAGACAAGTGGCCTGCCAGACTACAGCATCTACATATCAACATGAAGGAGATGTTAGCAGTCCAGTTTGCATTAATGGCTTTCAAGGAGTTACTTCTTCCAGGGCAGGTGTTGATTCTAACAGACAACACAACTGTCATGTGGTACATCAACAAACAACGGGGAACACATTCTTATCCTCTATGCAGGCAAGCAATGATTTTATGGGAGACTGCGCTCAGCTTGCAACTAACTCTTCAGGCAAGGTTTCTGCCGGGAGCACAGAACTCCTTAGCAGATGTGTTAAGCAGACAAATCCTGGATCCCCACGAGTGGAAACTGGATCTTCATGTATTTCAGAAATTGACAGTGTCATGGGGAACTCCAGACATAGATCTGTTCGCTTCTCCACTAAACCACCAGCTGCCAAAGTTTTGCACAAAGGGGTTTCATCACACAGCTTGGAAAGTGGATGCTCTTTCTTTCAGTTGGAAAAATCTTCATGTGTATGCCTTTCCACCTCTGCCTCTTCTTCCAAAGGTGCTCTTAAAGGTCAGACAAGACAAGCCAAGGATGATTTTAATAGCTCCAGATTGGCCTCGGCAACACTGGTACCCACTACTAAGGAGTCTGGTAAGGAAGCCTCCATGGCCTTTACCTTTGATTCCACATCTGTTATCTCAGAAGGACGGTCACCTGCTCAATGTCAAGCTTCACTCTCTTCATCTAACAGCCTGGCATATTCTGTGTTGAAACACAGCAGGTCTCAACTTCCTCAACAAGTTTTAAATGTGATTCTGGAAGCTAGAAGACCTAGTACAAGGAAAGTGTACGCAGAAAAATGGAAGAGATTTTTATTTTGGAGTACAGCAAAGAATTTGGAGATTTCTGAGCCTAATTTGAGTGTGGCTCTTCAATATCTTACTGAGTTATTGGACAAAGGTTTGTCCTTCTCTTCCATTAAGATTCATGCTGCAGCAATTTCAGCTCACTATGATTGTGACCCACCATTGTTTTCGCATCCTTTGTTCAAGCAGTTTCTTAGAGGGGCAAAGAATATAAGACCGCCACCCAGAGCTCCTACTCCTGCTTGGGATCTCAATTTTGTGTTGGAAAAACTTACTCTACAACCTTTTGAGCCTGCGGCTACTGCTGAATTGAAATACTTGTCATGGAAGACTGCTTTTCTGTTGGCTATTACTTCTGCAAGAAGGGTGTCTGAGTTGCAGGCCCTTATGGCAGTAGAGCCCTTTTGATTTTCCATAAGGATAGGGTATCATTACGTACTAATCCTTCCTTTATGCCTAAGGTGGTTTCTAGTGTGGCGTTAAACCAAACTATTCATTTGCCTACTTTCTATGCAGATCCCCAAAATAAGGGGAAAAGATTTTGCACACTTTAGATGTCCATAGGCAGTTGCGTTATTATTTAAGCAGGACTAAGGATTTCAGGCAGTCTCAGCAGTTGTTTGTTTCTTTTGCTTTGAGTTCTCAGGGCAAGCCTGTGTCTAAACAAACTATTTCTAAGTGGATTGGGTTTTGCATTTCATTTTGTTACTCCCATCATGGCAAAGAGATTCCAGCTGGGATTAGGCCTCATTCCACTAGGGCTACTGCCACTTCAACAGCATTTCTAAGGGGGGTGGCAACTAAGGATATTTTGGAGGCAGCTACTTGGAGTTCAGTGCATACGTTCTCTAAGCATTACCATCTTCCTCTCTACTCTAAATCTAGGGCTGGTTTTGCCACAGCTATTTTGCAAGGCATGTTGACAGCTCCTGCTTCCTTATGATTTGCCAGCCTCCCTTACCTTTGCTTTGGGATTCTACCCAATGGTTAGGACTGCAGCAATGTGGAATGAAGAACATAGTACAGTTTTGTACCTACCATAAATGTAGATGTTCGAGGATCCACATTGCTGCAGTCCAATTTACCCTCCCTCCTTCCCCTCTGTGTTTAGGGGTGGTGGCGTGTGCTAGTATATATATATATATATATATATATATATATATATATATATATTCTTGTGCATTTGTATATATTGTATATATGTTTGGTGCAGGGTTTTTTTTTGGTGTTTTGGTTTGGGCTTTGTCTTTTTAGGGTCTTCTGACATCTGGGGCAAGAAAAGACTGAGGATATGACGTCGGTCATGCGCATTAGTACCCTGACGTCCTGACATCAGTCTAATGCGCCTTGACCGACGTCAGCCATATACTTTGGTATTCGGGCCGACTGGACAGCGGACTACCCAATGGTTAGGACTGCAGCAATGTGGATCCTCTAACATCTACATTTATGGTAGGTACAAAACTGTACTTTTTGTAATAATTTGGAGCTTTTCTCCCCAGGCCTCCACTGCAGCTTCTACCCAGTTGTACTTTCCTGGTAATCAAAGGTCAATAAAAAAAAAAAAGGTAATAAAAAAGTAAAATAAATATTTATTCTGTCTGTAAGCGGTCAGTTACACTCGGGTTTTGCGTTTGCTCCTTGATATATCCAAAATATTAGGTTTGTCCACACTTTGGAAAAAAGAAAATAGCTTAGTAATTCTTTAAGATGGCTCAGTTCATCCTGCCAAATGCTTTTTCACTGTGTAACCTTAGTATCACAATTATTTTTTGTTTTTTAATTTACTTCTGTGCCTTTTTGACTCATTAGTGTTTGGATGATAACAAAGGTTTGTCTACCATGACAAACCCTCAGTAGTGTAGATCTGTTAACCCGGGTAGAACTTATAACACTGTCATCTGTTTCAAACCATGAATACAGATATTCATATCTGCCTGTATAATTTCAGGTCTGATGTTCTTCATCTCACATTGCTGCAGTCCTTACATATGGGTAGTCCGCTGTCCTCGGTCGGCCCAAATACCAAAGTATTAGGCTGACGTCGGTCATGGGCGCACAGCCCTGACATCAGAGCGTCAGGGTATAAAAGCGCATGACCGACGTCATATCCTCAGTCTTTTTTGCCGCATGGTCCAATGCAGAAGCAGCGTTGCAAGTGCCGTTCGGCTTTCTGAAAGTTTTCGTTTTCGGAGTTTCAGACCGATACCAAGTTGGGCTAAGTACCCCGTTGGGGAACATTTTTGTTTTTTCTTGCCTCAGTTATTTACCGGATGTCAGAAAAAGTGAATAATTGTATTTCTTGTGGGAAGCAGATACCGCATAGGGATTACCACTCGCTTTGTATTCCTTGCTTGGGACCGGAGCACGACGTAGTTGGGTGTCGGTTTTGTGCTAGGTTTAATAAGCGCACTATTAAGAGAAGGCTAGATTGCGCTAGGTTAGTCTTTGGCAAGCGGTGTAATTTATAATATGCCGTCGGATCCTCCGACGCCCGCTTCCACGAAGAAGGCGTAAAGACAAATCTGTAAAGCCTAGGCAGGATGATTCGTCCATTTCGGACGCTGGTCCTTAAGAGACTACAGTGGAACAGGTGGATCCGGCTGAAGTTTCTGTTGAGTCTCAGGGGGAAACCTTGATTTTACAGGATGTGGCCTCACAGGAGTCAGGTCAGGCTGAAGGGGCCTCTCAGGTTTCTCCCTTCTATGCCTAAGGGGGTTAGGCCTTCTGCTACTGTTTCTAGGGCTCCTTCTAAGGGCATGTTTGTTTTGCCTTCTTCTGGTGTTAGTTCTGGTTCTTCAGGGTCTGTGCCTAAGAAGTATATGCTTAAAATGGCAGAAGATTTGATTACTTTAATTAGAGGTTCCATGCCCCCTCCTGATAAGAGGCCCAGGGTAGAGCCAGAGTTGGAAAGTTTGGAGCAGGCCTCAGATGATTCTGAGTCTTCTGCTGAAGACATTCAAGATTTTCCTCCTTATTCGGATTCCGATGCAGAGGATTCCACTCCTTCTGCTTCCTCCAGAGGATTTTTCATTTTCAGAAACCTTACACTCTGAGGGAACATTTTAAGTGGGAAGGACAGGATTACTCAGATTCCAGAAAGAGGCTTAGGGAGTTCTTGTTTTTACCACAGCATAGACCCTTGGCTATACCTCCTGTTTTGGATGTTGTTCAGGATGTTTTTCGGAGGCCTCATTTAATCCAGATTCTATGCCTCCTGCACCAGTTAAACCGGACAGGTATTATAGGGTACCTGAGGCTCATAAATATCTATGAGTCCTAGGGCGGACCCAGAAACTATTAGTCAGGGGCCTAAGGGTGTTAGGGCTTCTGTTGTAAAGAATCCGGTTCCTCTAGATAAGGAAGCTAGAGCTTTGGACAGATGGGGTAAGAAGGTGTATACCTCTTCTACTTTAGCAATGAGGGCTTTAAATTGCCAGTTTCATATGTTGAAATATCAGAATTTCCTCCTTTCTCAGCTAAAATCTAAAGTGGATGCTTTGGCAGAGGGCATAGAGTGTAAAGAATTGCAAGAAGTGCATGTTTCTGAACAGGTGGGGAAACATTCTTTGCAGTGTGGCTTTGATGCTTTACAGGCTTCTTCTAGAGTGGCTGCCACTGGTTCAGTTCTTCGTAGGCACGCCTGGCTTAAGGATCAGAATTTATCTGAGCATGTTAAATCTAGACTTCTGGATGCCCCTTTACAGTCTGAAGTTTTGTTTGGTCCCCCTGTGGAGTCTGTTTTGAAGAAAATGGAGGACAAGGCTAAGTCTATGCAGACTGTTAAAGATTTTTTGCAGGTGCAACCTCCTAAGTTTAGTAGAAATTGGCCTGCTAAGGGGTGGACGTATCCTTCTTCTGATTCTCAGTCTAGGGGTAGATCTAGGCGTGGTAGGGGCAGAGCTCAGAGTACCTTCAGGCCTAGAACATGGAGTTCGCCTGCTCGATCTGCTGGTGAGGGTAGGGGCCAGTCCTTTCGTAAACAGGCCCAATGACCTGCATTTTCAGCTGCCAGATTCTTCTTGTCTGGCAGCTCCTTTGGGAGGAAAACTAGCTCTCTTCAAGCAAAACTGGCTTTTAATCACCCAAGACAAATGGGTGTTGGACATTATAAACAAAGGTTACAAGTTTTATTTCCATACATTGCCTCCTTTCAAAGGTATGCCAGACATTCCTCCTCTGCAAAGGATAGAGGCTCACAAACAGATTTCATTACTTCTTCACATGGGAGCTATACAGCCAGTACCTCTATCAGAAGTGGGTCTAGGATTTTATTCCCGCCTGTTTCTAGTACCAAAGAAAGGGAACACGTGGAGACCGATTTTGGATTTATCTCCCCTCAACACTTATTTGGACATTCCAAAGTTCAAAATGTTGACATTACTACAGCTTTTACCTCTGCTGGGAAAAGATCACTGGATGGTAACTCTGGATCTAAAAGAGGCTTATCTTCATGTTCCTATCACTTCCAGTTGCAGGAAGTACCTGCGTTTTTGAGCTGGAAATTTACATTATCAGTTCTCTGCATTGCCCTTTGGCTTATCTACTGCGCCCAGAGTGTTCACAAAGGTTCTGGCTCCAGTGATAGCCTTTTTCAGGATGGAAGGAATACAGATTTATCCTTATTTGGACGATTGCCTGATTATTGCACAAGACAAGGACGAGCTTCTTCAGCATCTACAGTATGTGATGGTAGTGTTAAGATGCCTAGGGTATTCTGTGAACGAAACAAAGTCCAGTCTAGTACCCTCTCAGGACATGTGCTTTCTGGGTGTGAGACTGAATACAGCTTCCCAGATGGCCTTTTTGACCCCGGACAAACAGAAAAGCCTTTCACTTTATTTCCATCAAATGTCTCTACAGTCCAGGCTGACTGCAAGGACAGTCCTTCAAGCCTTGGGGTTCATGGCATCTTGTATTCTGGTGCTTCCCAATGCCGGGGTTCATGGCATCTTGTATTCTGGTGCTTCCCAATGCCAAATTGCATATGAGGAAGCTTCAATGGTATCTCAAAAATGTATGGACACAACACTGCCAAGATCTAGACACTGTCATTCAGATAATACCTTGCATTCAGAAGGAATTTTTGTGGTGGGCTCAGGAATGTCACCTAAACAAGGGACTCTCTGTGACCTGACCAGAGGCGAGTCAGATTCTAACGACAGATGCCTCGGACAAGGCTTGGGGAGCACACCTCAATGGAAAATTGGTGCAAGACACGTGGCCTGCCAGACTTCAACATTTGCATATCAACTTGAAGGAGATGTTAGCAGTCCAATTTGCATTGATGGCTTTCAAGGATTTACTTCACCCAGGGCAGGTGTTGATTCTAACAGACAACACAACTGTCATGTGGTACATCAACAAGCAAGGGGGAACTCATTCGTACCCTCTTTGCAGACAAGCGATGATTTTGTGGGAGACAGCTCTGTTACAACCTCAATCTTCAGGCAAGATTTCTACCAGGAGCACAGAACTCCTTAGCAGATGTATTGAGCAGACAAATAGTGGATCCTCACGAGTGGAAATTGGATCCTCATGTATTTCAAAAGTTGACCGTGTCATGGGGAACTCCAGACATAGATCTGTTCGCTTCTCCACTAAATTACCAGTTGCCAAAGTTTTGCACAAAAAGGTTTCATCCCACAGCTTGGAAGGTGGACGCTCTGTCATTCAGTTGGAACAATCTTCATGTATATGCCTTTCCACCTCTACCTCTTCTGCCCAAGGTTCTCTTGAAGGCCAGACAAGACAAGCCATCCATGATTCTGAAAGCACCGGATTGGCCTCGACAACACTGGTACCCACTACTGAGGAGTTTGGTACGAGAGCCTCCATGGTCTCTGCCTTTGATTCCGCACCTTTTGTCTCAGGAGGGCAATCACTTTCTTAATGTCAGAATTCAGTCTCTGCATCTAACAGCCTGGCATATTCTGTTTTAGACTCTGGAGGTTCTCAGCTTCCACAACAAGTTTTGAATGTTATTTTGGAGGCCAGGAGGCCTAGTACAAGGAAAGTTTATGCTGATAAATGGAGGAGATTTTTTATTTGGAGCAAAGGGAAGGACTTTGATGTTTCCAAGCCTAATTTGAGTGCTTCTTTACAATATCTTACTGAGTTATTGGACAAAGGTTTGTCCTTCTCCTCCATAAAGGTTCATGCTGCAGCCATTTCGGCTAATTATGACTGTGACCCTCCTTTATTCTCTCATCCTTTGTTTAAGCAGTTTCTCAGAGGGCAAAGAACATAAGACCCCCACGTAGAGCTCCTACTCCTGCTTGGGATCTCAATTTTGTGTTGGAAAAGCTTACTCTACAACCTTTTGAGCCTGCAGCTACTGCCGAGTTAAAGTATTTGTCATGGAAGACTGCTTTTTTGTTGGCCATTACTTCTGCAAGAAGGGTTTCTGAATTACAGGCCCTTATGGCAGTGGAGCCTTTCTTGATTTTTCATAAGGATAGGGTATCTTTGCGTACTAATCCTTCCTTTATGCCTAAAGTGGTTTCTAGTGTGGCCTTAAACCAAACTATTCATTTGCCTACTTTTTATGCAAATCCCCAAAATAAAGGGGAGAAGATTTTGCATACTTTGGATATTCACAGGCAGTTGCGTTATTATTTGAGCAGAACCAGGGAGTTCAGACAGTCTCAGCAGTTGTTTGTTTCTTTTGCTTTGGGTTCACAGGGTAAACCTGTTTCAAAACAAACTATTTCTAAATGGATTGGGTTTTGTATTTCTTTTTGTTGTTCCCATCATGGTAAGGAGATTCCGGCTGGAATCAGACCTCATTCCACTAGAGCTACTGCAACTTCTACTGCCTTTCTAAGGGGGGTAGCTACAAAGGATATTTTGGAAGCAGCCACTTGGAGTTCAGTACATACTTTTTCTAAACATTACCACCTTCCTCTTTATTCTAAGTCTAGGGCTGGATTTGCCACTGCAATATTACAGGGCATTTTAGCAGCCCCTAATGCTTTATGATTTTGCCAACCTCCCTTTCCCGTTGCTTTGGGATTCTACCCATATGTAAGGACTGCAGCAATGTGAGATGAAGAACATAGTACAGTTTTGTACCTACCATAAATGTAGATGTTCGAAGATCCACATTGCTGCAGTCCAATTTTCCCTCCCTCCTTCCCCTCTGTAGCTTAGCATGGTTATATGGTTTGGGTGATGGCTGTAGTTGGGCATATCTTTTGGGAAGGTACTCTGTTTTTTGGCTGTGGCCTTTCTTTTAGGGCCTTCTGACATCTGGGGCAAGAAAAGACTGAGGATATGACGTCGGTCATGCGCTTTTATACCCTGACGCTCTGATGTCAGGGCTGTGCGCCCATGACCGATGTCAGCCTAATACTTTGGTATTCGGGCCGACCGAGGACAGCGGACTACCCATATGTAAGGACTGCAGCAATGTGGATCTTCGAACATCTACATTTATGGTAGGTACAAAACTGTACTTTATATCCTTCCCTTCCTTGGGGATCAGCTCCATTGTGTTTTTAGTAAATCTAAGCAAACCAAATATAAGCAGACACTCCTGTAATGTGGTTAAATAGTCTTGACTAAGCCTTCAGCATTTCCTTTTTATCTTCCAGGTCTCTATTAATATTACATCCGTCTCTGGGGATTAACCCGTTTTCTGGTTTCTAAGGGATTCTTTTAGCCCCTCTTTGCTTATCCTACCCATCAATTCTGTTTTGATCCATGTCTTTTAACATAGAAAGATTCAGCCCTCCTTAAAAGTATTTCCCCATGTCACCAACTCTAGTATCTACTGCTGTCTCGGCTTTATAATAGAGTGTGGCATAGTAGTTCTACATTAGTTGAATTAATTTATTCAAATCAGATTCTAAATACCCTGACTTTGGGTTCCTTTTCTTGACTCTCATTCTTTGTACCATTTGTTTTCTTAACCTCTGCTTTAAGAATTTTATAGCTGTTGGAATTGCTGTTGAAAAACACCTGTTTTACTGCTCTAGCTCAATAGTCTTATTGCATTCAGGTGCTCTGAATGATCCTCTCTTGTTAGCCTGAGCTGCTCAACATAGTCTCCTACATCTCTCTCATTTTTTTTTTTAATCTTGAAAGGCTCTCTTCCTGTGGCATTCAGATATTTGACTTTTTTTTTAGTTCCCAAGTTTTCTTGTCATTTGCTGTATCTACATATTTTATCCTCTCTCTATAGCCATCCAGTAGCCTTCCCAAAAAGGTCTTATTTATGCCCAGTGTCTCTTAGTTATCCATAAATACCCTGTTTAACTGCACTTGAAACGTATGATGATCTTAATTCTCACTGCTTCAGTAGCTTATCGGTTTTATTATGCCAAGGATACAGCACCTGACCAACTCCCTACAGCTCCACCCCCCTCCCACACAGTCACTTTGGCTTCCTGTAGGCTAATCCCTTTTGGAAGTGTAAAATCAGACAGTGAGACTGAAACTCTAGTATTTTCTTGCTGCCTCATGTATATGCATCTCTGAGACTTCACTGGTGCAGCAGTTTGCCAAGGCTTACTGTCTGGCAGATAAGACTTCTTTTGGGGACCCCTTCCACACACACAGGTTTTATGATGAATAGTGTTTCACTGTTTTGTGGTAATTGGTATATCATCATAAGAATATCCGTTTTTAAGGCACATCCTTGGACATTCCTCCAGTTACCCGTCTCTAGGGACTGCTTTCTAGGCTTTGGCGACCATTGAATGTCATAGTGTATTTTTTTTGTTTAGTGTCTTTTGACCGTGTTTTTCCAGGAGAATGAATGAACAGGATTATATGTGAATGCATCTGCTTACATTTGGTTTGCTTAGATTTTCTGCTGTTTTACAGGGCAACTAATTTATTTAATTCTATCTTTTGACAGAGAATTTTGCTATAACAGCTCTTTGTATTCTCAGCATCCAACTCTTGTCACTTGTTTTTCTCTTAAAAAAAAAAAAAAAAAAAAATACACTTTATTTGAACTCGCGCACTTTTGCAGTACATTGATTGTATCACGTTTTAGTGGCCAAATAAACCACCCCTCTGTTTAAACTGCTGTTCATCCCGTTATTAGATATTATCCTCGGAAAACCAGAAAAGGTGGTGGTGACACTGTCTAAAATCAAATCTGCATGGTGGCAGTTACTATTAAATGCTTTAAAAGCACCAGGGCATAATTTAATCTATTTCCATCAAACGTGTTTTGTGTCTGAGAGCAGCTAAATTTATGAATAGTCACCTTTCGCTCTTCAGTGAAATAATGCATCATGGTTTCATTTTTAATGTTTTAACATTGTATAGTTTTTTTTTTTGTTTTTCACTTGCATTATTTTACACCATGGTTTACTTAATTTGGGGGAAATACCTTGGTAGTTATTTCTTAATTACTTAAGTATGAGTATGCTGCTATTTAACTTTTGGTCAGGCAAGTCCTGAAGATTTTCCATTCTGCTAATTTTCCATCTTTGGGACTTGCTAATCGGCAGTATGGAAAGTGGGAGGGAAACTTACAGAACTGCACTTTTCTGCTAGATGTAAAGTTAAACAGAAAAAAGAATTATTTGAGGAATTAATACCATATCTATTAAATCTAGTATTATAGGAGATGTGAACTGTGATGTAAGAATTAGAACTTGACAAAATGTTTTGTGAATTACTGAAAGCAGGACAGATGTATATTGGTATAGAAAGGGTGCACACACTTCAGGGCAGGACTGAAAATAGAAAAAGTTGTTTTACAGATACAGACAGATTTGCAGGAAGTGAGCAGAGGATCCATTACAGTTTTTTGGACAATTTGGCAATTTTGAGAATTAAGAGGGAATAGATAGGAAGGAAAATAAATAATGGATATATTGGATGGTTGTCTGTTTCAGTGTGGAATGGCTGTAATACAGTGAGGATGTTTTATAAGTCGTGAACAGTGACGGTAAACATGTAAAGAAAATGTAAAGATGGGTCCACTTTCAAATCCCGAAATACTGAAGTTTTGAATTTGTGTTTTGAGACTGGAATGTCGAAAGTGCAGATGTTCGAAACTGCACTTTAATGAATCTGTTTCCCAAATCGCTGTAGGTGTGGTGTGTGGCTTGTTCGCTGTTTCTTAAGAGGAATGTGTTCTGGGATTTCCGCATGGTGGACAATGTCTGGTTATGTACGGGGATTCAGGTAGGTGTTTAGTTATGTCGGGTTACACATGTTAGATTTTATTTTTTTGGGGGGAGTTGTACGTTTAGTTTGGGGTAGGTGGAGAGTGTGTGTTAGTGTTAAAAGTGGCAATTTTTGTACATGTGTAGTGTGTAAGTATAACAGTGTGCAGTAGAAGTGCAGGGCATGTACAAGTATGTTCCTCCCCCGAGTAAGTGCCACCTCAGAGTTGGTGTATATATAAATAGCGGGGGTGTAGGGCAGGGGGACTGGCCCCCCCTGCAAAATTGTTTTGTTTGTTTTATTGGGGGACGGTTGTGTTTTTACTGTTTTATGGTATACGGTGTTTTGGTGTTTTTTACGGTTTTGAATTTGTCTCTGTACTGAAATTTGAAATTTCAGTATTTCGAGATTCGAAAGTGGACTCAAGTGTATATGGAGGTGGAAAAAATTATAAAGGAAGGTGAAAACTAAGTAATGTTTGAATATTATGGAAAGTACGGAAACTTTAATGTTGACAGAAAAGGAATTTAAATGAGAGAGTACAGTTGCAGTTATATAAACAATATAATTTGAAAAAGGGAAAAGGTGTCACTCACCTTTTTGGCAAAATGGGCAAGAAACAACAGTGTGATTAGGGTAATGAATAATGAGGAAATTAAAAAAGATACAGGGAGGATGAGATCATGGATGTAGTTAAATGTTACATGTCTGAAAATTAGTTGGTATAAAAAGCTAATAGGGAAGGAGTCTGAAAGATTTGGAGAGAGAAAACAGTGTAAACATGCTGGATGAGGTGCTTAAAAATGATAAGCTATGAAATGTATGAAAAAATGAAGGATAGCTGAAGGAAGAAATGGCTAAAAGCTTTAAAAGAATTGTAAAATGCAGTTGCAGGAAGTTGAGACATATGATGGGAGGAGAATATATACATATATATTTAGAAAAAATGGAGATGCGAAGGAGATGCATAATTGACAGCCAGTAATGATTTATAAAGCAAAAGTCCTTCAGTTGCAGGTAAATAAATTTAAATAGTCAAACAAGCGCATTCATTGGTTAAAAACCAGGTCAAACAATGACACAAATAATGTATAATTTAATTTAGTGAATTGATGTGGCAATTATGCTGCGATGCCTCTGTCTTCCCAGAACTCCACGATCATACCTCTGTTGTACCAGCTTTAAAATTGAGAGCGGTTAAGTTGAAATGATTGAAATGATTATTTACTTTTCCACATTTTATTTTAAACTTTGGGATTTTTTTTATATAAATGCATTTTTATGAATATTTAAATGCAAATTTGTATAGTATTTTACATTTGCCATTGTTTGATTTGACTTTGGTTTTTAACCATTGAATGTGTTTGACTATTTAAATGAAGAGGAAACACATTTTGTTTCTGATGAAGTTTCCTGTTTTGGAGACAAAAGCGATAAATCTTGCTTTGGTATTGGATTAAAGAGTGGATTAATATTGTGGAGTTTCATTTATTGTGGAGGGACTGCCTTTATTGGTACCTGCAACAGAAGGACTTTTGGTTTACTAGTTTGTGTTTTTCCTTTGATTGTTCATTTGTTACTAAGTAATTTATAAAATTAATGAAATTAAGACAAAAAAATTTTGAAAGGACTGAAGGGGTATATAGCATTTAATGATAGGGGATCTGTGATCGTATAAATAGCTATATTAAAAGGACGAAGATGGTAAAATGGTAGGGGATGTGGCTATGTCTAATGACTGTGTGGAGCATAAGCAGCTATGCAGTCTTTTGCAAGCATGTGGAATTTAAGGAAAATGTCAGTTGTGGAAAGTAAATCTACTTCTAAATGGGAGGTAAGTGAAAAAAATTGATGTAAAAGGTGCATAGGTTAGGAGTGCCTAATGAGTTGTCCCTTTCACTTAAGTGATAAATATTACTGCTTGTCAGATAGAAGAGCAGTTCAAGGAAGCAAGATATTTTATTGCAGGCAAAATTAAATTGCCAGCTATCTGTACATAATGCTGATTTAGTGATAATAGCAAGAAATATAACCTGCATGAAAGAAATTGTAGAGGATATAGGAAGGTTATTAGGGGAATGTAAGGTTAAACTTGAATAAAGAAAAAAGTAAGAGGATTGGGGATGTTGAGTGGAATAGATTTCTCCATGATGGAAATGTCGATATTGATTATAAAAGTTTGGTAAGAGGAAGAGAGCAATAGTAGTGTAATTTAGTGGAAATTGGAGATGGCAAGTCTGTGGAAGTTGTTTATATCATTTAGAAAAAAGTACATCTGATTAATTTATTTTAGGAAAGTTAGTGTTTTTATGTAATTACACGTGAAAAAGTTCTGCATTCATTTTTTCAATAATATGAGGTTCTAAGTGGAATTCTGTTAAAAGAATTTTGTATGCGGATCAGGATAATAGTTTGGAAATGATAAATCCAATAGTATATATGTCATTACTAAATTTATATTGAACTTTAAGGTGAATGAAAATAGAATACAGTAATGAAAGCGTGTGTGGAAAATAGTTTGGCGGGGTGACTGAAAAAGAATGGTAAAATTAGTTTTTGGAGAAATGTCGGGAGTATCTGAATAAATTTCATTTTGTGGAAGAGTGGAAAACTTTCAGAAGAATGGTATGAAATGATTGTGAAAAAATATTATGTAGATCATTGGAAAGATTTGAGAGATGACATAAAAAAGCTCTGAAAAAGAAAAAAAAAGATTAAAGGGATTTTTCCCAGGTTAAGATTTCTTTTGGTGGCTGGCTTTGGATAAACTTTTGGTTAAAGGGCATATGGTGTATAAAACTTTATCAGAAAAGGCTGTATTACTATTCTTATGAGTTAGAAATATCAGGGCATATATTTTTGAAATGTGAAAAAGTAAAGAAAGTTGGGAATAGTTCTTTAAAAATGTTTTAAACGGTATAAATTAAGTGAATATAAACGTTTTATGTATATTTTATGATAATATGGCTGTTAATTTTTTTTTTTTAAATGCTATTAAAATGTCTTGTGTTTTATGGGAAATATGGAAAGCAAGAACTGAAGAAGCTTTATTTAACAAAGCTGGGTCTAACTGACGTAAATTAGATTAAAAAGTTGTTCTGCTGAAAATGAGGTGTTTAGCAAGTTATAAGTGTAATACCTGGAATAGATTAAAAACTGAATGCTCAAAAATATGTAAATACTTGATGCTGTTAATATGTATATGTGAATAAAGCATCCCTACCATTTTTGCTAAGTGGCTTGGGATCTTCTATATCTAAGTGAGGTACCATAATGTTGGGCAGATGGGACTTCTGTTTAGTGTCTCATCTGAATGACCATGCACTCAGGAGTGCAGCATCCCCTTGTACTGCATTGCAGTGTCACCATTGGAAGATTAATCCAAGCACATGGGATGGAAGTAGAATCCACAGGTTTCTGATCTTCCATCATCAAATAAGAGTGTGTTATCTGATGAACCACTGATACTGCCAATTTTTATTATAATAAATGCAATAATCCACTTTTTTTCATAAGCTTTGTTTTGTCAGAGAAGTTGCTTCATTTTCTGCTCTCCTCAGCAATACAGCCGTCCCTTCCACTGTTGAACCTTGCCTGATGGCTCCCCTACAGGCGCGTAGTCAGCATATTCATTTTGTAGGGATGGGGAGCCGTTCATTGCTTTCTAGGATAGAATTATGTGACTGATTTTGTTCCTGTCTGGGAAGTCCTCTCTGTCCATCTGTTCCTCAATGTTCAGAGTTTAGTAGTAGAGAGTGGGCCAACTTGCCGGCCCTGTGGGATTTCCTAATCTGTGTGCAGTGGGAGAATCCCCATCTGTCTGCTCATTGAGCTCTGCAGTTTCTCTCCTCAAAGGGAACCTTGGCTCATTAGTACGAATGCATCATAGTAGCATGGGCTGCCAAGGCCCATACTCCCCAGTGAAACACCTGCTTCTTCTGTAAGGTGGCGCACAAGTGGCATGATCAAGCTTCTTTCATCTCCCTAAGATGGGTGAATAGCACTGGGCTGTTACCTTTCCTTTCCTGCAACTATTCTCACATCTCTTTTTAATGTCTTCTTCATACCTCTCTATACAGTGATATGCTACTATCACTGTAGCATAAGCCATCTCTGTTATGGCTACATCTTATCCAGATAGCTCTGCTAAGCATAATTCCATTTTTCCATCCCTGCTTTGACTTTATAAACTGCTTCTTGAACTAAATGTAGCATATTCTTGCGTCTGTAAATGTGTATCTATTTTATAGTATATACTTGTATCTGTAAATGTTTTGTTCATTTCTTATGTGATCCTGTTCACCCAGGCTGTGCCTGCAAATGGTCCATTGAGATCCGTGCACTACCCCAGTAAACAACTCCCATCCTCCCCAGATAGCTCCTACAGGCACCTAAGCTGCTAATCAAACTCTGGTCATCTGCTGTATAGCCAAGGCTTTTTGTCGTTCCATGCCATAGAGATGGCTCAGAAGCACAGCTCGTAGTGATAATTTTTGCAGTAGCCGCATAGTTTTCTCTCTCTGCTTCAAGGCACTGCAAGTTGAATGTGATGGCTCTGTATAGGTCTCTCTTTTGGGAGCTGCTGTTGTGAAAGGTATTTTCCCATAATATGTCCTGCCTAGGAAAGTTAACTTGACATTTTCCTGTTAATGTGGATAGACCTTCTCAGCTGATGTGCAGGATATGTACTTGTAACAATACTAGATCTGTAAGAAAGGTTTTATTGTCCTTGACATTACCCACCCAGCTTCCTTAGCCTGTTACGAAATGGGTTTTAAGCCTTTGGCTAGCACTTCGTGACTTGCCTCAAAGCTGAATAAGTTAGGCACTATAGCACACTATAAGATATGGGAACAGTCTTTTGCAACTTAAAGCTTTACTTACCTAGTGCTCCTGATGCCTGCTAGCCATGGTCTTACTGTTACAGGGGGATGGATGTACTGTTACAGGGGGATGGATGTACTCTTCCAAATCTGTCATTAAGGTAAGCACTTAACTTTTGTTGTTTTGTGTATTTTTATCATTAATTTGATTTGTGTTTGGAAATGGTGCATATGCAGTATGTGTTTTAGATTATGAATAGGAGCCTTGACTTTTTATATGAACATTTTTAATACATTTTTTTGTAGCAATTGACACTGAACTGACTGGTCTTCACTCTCAGTCTGCAGCAGAGACATTGCCTAGGTAAGAGGTAACACATTAATATGTCTGAATATTCTTTTGGTTGCAGTTTGTGAATTTAGTAGGTGATGCTGTTTGAATACATCAGAAGTTTAAAAGTCAACTAATACATTTTGCAAGGCAAATATTTGTAGTGGATCATTAGATACAGGGGGCAGTATAATATTTATAAACTGTAATGTATTACCTGGGCATGGCTTAGGCACTGTCCATAGAGTTAGGCTAATCTTCAGAGGTGGATTTCTTTGGACAGTAAGAACATACTTATAGTGGCTAGCCTTTTATACTTTTCTGTATGGTGATGGAAAGTTTGTATCCCTGTAAAGGGGAAGCCTGAATTGGCAGATAAAAATTTTACTAAAGTAACGGAAGGCTGGTAGAATTCTGTATATAATAGTATGAGCTTACAAGCATACAGTTAAAATTTGAGTACAATAATGTGCTTTGTTGCATAAATACAGTGCTGGATAGCATGTTGTACATTTACCCTCTCTCCTATCATTTAGCTCCTAAGATCTCAGAATGTTTAAGTGAAAGATCCACTCTGGTAGAAGTTTTAGTTGAATCTAGAACAAAAGCAGCTGCTAAAAATTAGCAGGGCATATGAAATACTGCATAATAACTATAAGAAGTAATCCAAGATGGTTAGAAAAGATTAGGAAGAGAGACTGGAAAGGCAATTTACAGGAAAACAATGGGAAGACCTATGTATGGCCCCCAAGTATGCAGTCAAGTCCAGAAGGTTTAGAGTCTGCTTGGAAGTGTTTGCATAAATTATTTTTCCTCGGGTAGATAAAAAATTTTGGACATGTGACAGTGAAGAAGGGGTGACTGGCAACATATGTTCTGGGAGTGTAATGAGTTGGCAGAGGTTAAAAAAAATTCCTATAGAATACTGTCAAATATATTGGGTGAGCAAATAGCTGTAAGTAGGGAATTATTTGAGCTAAAATACAGAATCTGAATTGGCTAAACACAGTAATGTCTTAAGTTGTGTTGGCTGTCAAAAAAGCAGTTACTAGACAGTGGAAATATGTCTCCACCAACTGTATTCGATGTATTGAATATTATGAGAGACAAAAGAACCAGGAGATGGATCTTAAGAAAAGGGAAGGAGCAAATTACATAGAAGTGAATGGAAATTGTCTGAATAATAATGCATAATAAGGTTTAAAGGAAGGCAGAACTTCTGCATTTTTTGGTAATGTTGGACTGATAAGTTGCAAAGAACGGAAAAATGTTAGTTTTTCTTTTCTGTTAATGTATGTTTGCCCATGTCATACGTTATAATTTATTAAAGGTGTTAAAAAAATCATTAGAACGAATACCATTCTGAGCAGTATGATGCAGTTTGGGAGTCCCATAGGACACTTTGCCAGAGCGCAGAGTAAGCAAGAAGTGGGTGCATGAGCTGTAATTTGTGGGCCTCGAGTCCAGCAATGCAGAGAACAAGGTATCTGGACACTGGTGTCATAATGTATAGTGCCATCTAAGAACTGTTTCAATGCCTCTAAGTACTATTCATCTCAGCCTCTCTTAAGGTCAAACGTACAGTGACTTTAGTGGGAGGCAGATTGTTTCACTCCTTTTCCTTTTGTGGTACCAGTAGATGTTGCACTTGGAGGGGTGCTGGTTAAAGAGAGAATAAAACAAGTGTAGTGCAAATGTGCTTAATGGAGCAGAAGATCTTCAAAGAGATGTCACTGTTAGTCAATCCTATCTTTTAACTTTACCCACATTACGTGTTTATCTTCCCAAACAAAATTATCAGATGTGGAGGAGTTCTAAGATGGCTGCACACGGAGTAACAGCTTTTTTCTAGCTCTGTGTGTGAAAACAGAAACTCAGCAGAGAAGGACAGTACACTTGAGTTTAAGGGTGAATTTCAATAACTTGCTAGTAAGTACAGTACATGGATGCCAGGAATAAAGAAATACAGATGGCTTGGAAAAAATCTGCTACAAAAAGTGAGGAAGAAACACTGATTACGGGATAGTTCTGCAGCTATTCAGCAAAAATTAATGCATCCTTCTGACATTACCTCCAATAAACCTACAGGATGATAAGACAACTGCATACAGACCTGGTTAAAATAAACAAAACAGAGTATATCAACACAAACAGCAAAAGGCTGGAACAAATGGAAGAAGCTTTAAACTGATATTCAGATGAGATGATAAAGCTGCAAAAATCCGAGGCTGAAATGAAGAAAAGGCTGGCTGAATGAGACTGCTCAGGAAGAGATGTTTGAAAAAAATAATAGAATTAGAGGACAGAGCACATAGGGAAAACTTGAGATTTTCAGCTATACCAGAGAAGCTGGAAGGAACAAATGTATAAAAGCACAAATAAGCAAACTGGACTGGTATTCCACAGCAGGAATTATTAAATGGCCGCATCGTGTGTATGCTCCAAATCTAGCTGTAAGAAAGCAACCTAGACACCTTTAATAGTAAATATGCAATTCTACCAGCAGAAGCGGTTTTTATCAAAACTGTGACAGAAGGACAAAATACTTAAGTGGGGGGACAGCAGAGTGCAGAGAAAAGTACTCGCTGTACACCACGTGAAAGAGAAGTAAATTCATTCCTGTATTCAGAGAATGTCAAGACATGTGTGAGAATCAAATTGCTGTATCCAGCTGTCTTCAAGGTATTCTTCCCTGGATGAACAAAATAATTTTTTGATGAAGTGCATGCTAAGGAGGAAATTCATAAGTCTGTCCAACAAAAATTGAGCTGTGAAATAGAAATTGTTTCTAGTTCCTCTGGTAATAAAGACCACAGACAGACTGCAAGGAAGGGGGCATGAGAGTTGAATTGAGAGTACATTGGAAATGAAGCCGAGACTGGATTTGAGTGATGGAGAGCAGTAATAAAATCTGTAGCTTAATGTGGGGTTACAATGCAATAATTATATTTGAAATGCAATGGCACAATAAAATCTGGAAATATTGGATGACTTCGAATGTGTTTGAGTGGGAGAGACTAAAGTATATGCACTACTTCATGTCATTAATGTTTGGAAAAATGCTTTGGGGGGGTGAAGAGAGGAAAATGCCAACTATAAGTAAAGAAAACAATTTATTTTCTTATTCGTACTGTTTCTGTGTTGCATAGTTTTCTTTACATGCTATTTTTGGGTGTAATGAGGATTGTACATTTTTTTCTCCCCTCTTCTCTCTTTCTTGTGTAGTTTTGAGAAAGATGGACAATGTAATGATTTAAAAAAGGAACCTGGTTAAGGGGGCATGACAGTTCAAATTGATGTGCTTTTTTCATTCTTGAATGGGGAAATGACCGATTAAGGACCTTTGTTTTAAGACCGAGAGCAAGTAAATGAAAAAGAATATTGAATATTATAAGGCCTTATTTTCCTAGCACTTGTAAATATGTATACTAAGTAGCATTTCTGCAGCTGGTCTTCGTGTGCATGGAGGCAATTTGACAGAGAAACTAACTGTAGACAGTCTGGTGGAAGGGGATTGGTTGAGGGAAAAGAAGAAAAAAATGACCGAGAAATTGACTAGGGCACAATGTTCCCTGAAAACAATTGGGGGCTTTCCCAGGTGTGTCAGCTGTAAAGATAATACAAAACCAATCTTGTTCACCAGTCTCTCTTTCTTCAGTTTTGAGAAATGTAGACATTGCAATGAAAAAAATGAGGAGGGAGGAGATGGGGGGTGGGTCTGGTTATAAGAGTATGACAAAAGAAAAATTAGTGTGCTTTTTCCCATGCTTGTATAGGAAAATGACTGGGTAAAAACCCTAGGCCTTATCCACTTACAAGTTTATTACAAAGCATGTAAATTAAAAAGAATATTGTTTATTGGAAGGTTTTTTTCTGATAAACAAGGTACCCTTAGTACTTCAAGTGACATGCATACCATATAGAAGACAATTTGATAAAGAAATTGCTTGGAGAAAGTGTTTATTGAAAGCATTTGTGTTTTCTCAACTGGGAGAGTTGTAAAGATATTCAAAATCAAATGGCGTTTACTTAATAGCACAATTGGTTAACTGTGTAGCTATCAACTTAGAACGTACGATGTTCTTCATGTTTCACTGTTGCAGTCATCACACCTGTTTTATCTGCCTGCAGGTAGCCCTCAGTCGGCTTAAATACCAGAGTATTAGTATTTCTGCGTCTGATGCTGTCGCCTCTTCCATGACGTCAAGTCGTCAGGGTTATAAAACTTGCAGCCAATGCCATTACATCAGCTTTTCTTGCCGCATGGGAGCCCAAAGCAATTCGCAAGTGCCGGTCGGCCACTACCTGAAATTTTCGTTTTTCGAGTTTCAAACCTGAAGTCTTCTAAAGCTAGTACCCCATTGGGGATCCTTTTTTCTTGCTCTAACCAATGTCAGAAAAAATAAAGAATAGTCTTGCTTGTGGAAAGCAAATACCTCACAGATTTTCGTTCTTACTGCGTCACCTGTTTAGGCCCAGACCATGACATTCCTCGCTGCCGGTTTTGTGCCTTGTTTAGCGCTCAAACTATTCGTTGTTGGGCTTTGTCAATAAATTCTTTTGCTCTCATTCTTCGTATTCTGAAATGGCTTTGATAAGTCATCTGGCTACAGATTTTCTGAAAAAATGTAAGGATAAAGATAGACAGACCACATAGGTCCAAAACTGCCGATGACGCTTCCGTTAAGCTAGTCGCCAGTCCACCGGTACTCAGACGGCTTCGCAGCTCCTTATACCCGCTTCTACAGATTCACAGGCCTCTGCTGAGACACATTCGGAGTCTGGTATGCCGCGAGTTATTTCTTCAACTATGGAAACTGAGGACGTCTCTACCTTGGATGGGTCCAGAGCTGCTATTTAGGTGCAGTGTATTCTGACCTTCCGATGTTTGTATTAAAAGAACAACTTCATTTCTGACAAAAAACAAGTTTCTCAGGCCCAGAGTTCGCACTATGACGACTAAAGCGCATGCTCAAGCTCCCATGCCACAGAACCAAATGCTTAGAATGGCTGAAGACCTTATTACTTTAATTGGGGAAAGCCAGCCTTCCCTGCTAAAAGACAAAGAATTGTTTTTTCCTTTTGATTCTACAGACCATGAGTCCGATGACTGTGATCCCTCTGATTACCAGGACATTCCCTTATCTACCTATGAGGATTCCGATGCAGAGGATTCCATTCCCTCTGCCTCCCCTCCAGAGAATTTTTCTTTTGGAGAAACCTTGCATACCTTAAGAGAGCATTTCAGATGGGAATGCCAGGACTATCCTCGGTTCAAAAAGAGACTGAGAATTTTTAGACTTGTGTCAGCACAGGCCTCTAGCTATACCCCCTGTCCTGGATATTGTAGATGTCTTCATGGAATCTAGTCTTACTCCTGATACTATACCACCAGCTCCTAGAAAGCCTGACAGGTACTACAGAGTAACTGACTCTCATAAATTTATCTTTAAGAATCCTATTGCAGTTCCAAAGACCATTTCCCAGGGATCTAAAGGCATTAAGACTACTACAGCCAAAAACCCTACACCTTCGGACAGAGATTCTACAGCTTTAGACAGATGGGTTAAGACTGTATATACCTCTGCAACTCTTGCCATCAGGGCTTTGAATTTCCAGTTTCACATGTTGAAGTACCAGCAACATATTATGGAACTAATTAAACAAAAATTGTTACTTCCAGATTGTACTGAAAATAAAGATTTACAAGAGTTAATGCATTCTGCAAACCAAGTAAGTAAACATACTTTGCAGTGTGGTTTTGATGCCTTAGAAGCATCTTGCAGGGCTGCTGTCTCTCAGTTTGTACTGAGAAGGCATGCTTGGCTGAAGGAACAATTCTTGCCAGACCATGTCAAAGCAAAATTTCTAGATGCTCCATTAAATCAGGAACGTTTGCTTGGCACAAAACTAGAAGTGGTGCTTAAAAAGATGGATGAAAAGGCTAAATCTATGCAAACTGTTAGATTTCTTACAGGTGCAGCCACCTAGATTCAGTAGGCATTGGCCTTCTAAAAACTGGTCCTTTCCAGGCCTTCTCAGTCCAAACTCGGGGGCAACGGACCACCAAGACTACAGACTCTGGGTATGCAGAGATCTAAACAATGGAATGCTCCCGCCTCGAAAAAAGGGAGTGGTAAGCCAACACCTTATGCAAAAAGTTCACTAACTTTTCTATCATCCTTCCCAGCCATGCCCAAGTACTTGCACATCTAGGAGGAAAACTCGCCCTTCATGCAAAAAACTGGATGTCCATTACCCTGGACCGATGGGTACTAAACATGGTTTCCCGGGGATACAGATTCTGCTTCCACTCACTGCCAACCGCAAGCAGGTTGCCAGACCTTCCTTCAAATCAGTGGGCAGAGGCTCAAAAGCAAGTACTTTCCCTTCTCAATATTAGGGCTATTCGACCTGTTCCAGTAAAACAGAGGGGACAGGGTTTCTACTCCAGACTGTTCTTGGTGCCCAGAAAAGAGAGCTCTTGGCACCCTATTCTGGATCTGTCAGTTCTCAACACCTTTCTGGTGGTCCCAAAATTCAAAATGCTTACACTGCAACAGCTTCTTCCTATACTAGTCAAGGATGCCTGGTTAGTCACCCTAGCTTTAGCGTATCTGCACATCCCCATAAGGGAGTCTTGCAGGAAATATCCAAGTGCATACAGCCTGCCCTGAAACGATCAGTTCTCTGCACTTCCCTTTGGCTTATCTACTGCACCCAGAGTATTCACAAAGTGCCTGGCTCCAGCCATTGCATACTGCAGGCAGAGAAATATTCAAATTTACTCATATTTGGACGATTGCCTAATTCAGGCGGATAGTCAGGAATTGCTACTTTAGCACCTGGCATTTGTAGAGAGACTCCTAACTTCTCTGGGGTATACCATCAACGAAAAGCAATCGCAACTGGTGCCCAGCCAAAAAATTTTATTCCTGGGAGCAAGCTTGAACACAACTTCTCAGATGGCATTCCTCACTCCAGAAAAACAGGTCTGTTTGACAAACTACTTCAAATTAATGGCCACCAAAACCCAGCTATCTGCAAGGAAAATACCATAAGCCCTAGGGTTCATGGCCTCATGCATTCTGCTAATTCCATATGCAAGATTGCATATGAGGAGACTTCATTGGTACTTAAGTCTCTGGTGTCAGCATTCTCAGGACCTGGAAACAGTGATGCTTATCATTCCTTGTCTAAGGGCAGAGTTCCTTTGGTGGGCAGAGGCATGCGACCACAAGAAGAGACTTCTTTTCACTCAACCCCCGCCGCCCAAACCCTGACAACAGACGCATCAGACTATGCATGGGGGTCTCGCATGATAGGCAAATGGAGCCCAGGACAAATTCCCCTGCATATCAGTCAAAAAGAGATGTTGTACAGCATGCTCTGACAGCCTTCAAATACCTTATCCTTCCAGGACAGCTCCTAATAAAGACAGATAAAATCACAGTTATGTGGTACATAAGCAGGGGTAGAACCCATTCCTACCCACTCTGCAGGTTAGCCATGGCCCTGTGGAACACAGCCTTGAGCAACCAAGTGCACCTGCAAGCTCAATTCCTGCCAGGCAAACAAAATTTACTGGCAGATGACTTGAGCAGAAATCTACTGGACCCACACGAGTGGAAACTGGAACCAAACTCATTCAACTCTCTAATCCAGAGGTGGGGGACACCAGAGGTGGACCTCTTTGCCTCCTCCAAAAACTATCAATTGATACCCTTTTGTACCAGAAATCCTCACAGCAAAGCATGGAAGGTGGATGCCTTATCCTTTTACATGGGAAAACCTCTCAATTTATGCCTTTCCTCCTCTCAAAAGTACTATTCGGGATCAAACAGGACAGGCCAAGGCCAATCCTTATTGCCCCAGACTGGCCATGCCAGCAGTGGGTACCAGTGCTGACCACACCAGCACTGGTACCCACTCCTACGCAGTCTGACAGCAGCACCACCCTGGCACCTACATCAGACCCCCCTCCCTGCTGTCCCAGCAGGTGGGACAGATTTTGCATCCACAGCTGCAAACCCTAAACCTTGCAGCCTGGCTTATCCCCTGAATATACCACCAGCAACCCTTAGCAAACAGGTGCTGGACATCATCCTTGAGGCCAAAAGGCTTAGTACTGGGAAATACTATTCTGATATTGTTCTTGGAGCCAGTCTCAGGGAAAAGACAGCAGTGCCCACCTTACCTCAAATCCTGGATTATCTAGCAGAGCTGCTCCACAGAGGCCTATCCTTCTCATCCATTAAGATTCATGCCTCTGATATCTCAGCACATTATAATACTGAGCCACCTCTGTTTTTACAGCCTCTCATCAAACAGTTTCTGAGAGGAGTTAACAATTTAAGGCCCCCTAGGGGTGCTCCCACCCCAGCTTGGGACCTTAACTTTGTACTGGAGAAGCTCACACTTTCCCCTTTGGAACCTGTTGCTGCAGCAGAGTTAAAATCCCTCTCTTGGAAAACAGCCGTGCTTCTAGCCATCACTTCAGCAAGAAGAGTGTCTTGAGATACAGGCACTAATGGCTGTGAAACCCCTCATTATTTTCCATGCTGACAGGGTTTCCGTCAGGATTAACCCATCATTTATGCCTAAGGTGGTATCCAGTGTGGCTTTAAACCAATCAATCAATTTGCCAACCTTTTTCCCTAATCCTCAGAATAAAGGGGAAAGGATCCTGCACTCCTTGGATGTGCACAGACAGCTCAGGTTCTACCTTGACAGGACAAAACCTTTCAGAAAGTCTGACCAGCTGCTAGTCAGCTTTGCTACTGGGGCAGAGGGCAAGGCCATTTCAGAGCAAACCATTTCCGAATGATTAGTACACTGCATCTATTTCTGCTACAAACACCAGGGAAAACCTACCCCACAGGGGATCAGAACTCATTCCACCAGAGCTACCTCAATCTCTACAGCATTTCTCAGGGTAGTCCCTACCAGGGACATGCTGGAAGCTGCAACCTGGAGTTCTCTACACACCTTCAAGCATTATCACTTGCCTATCTCTTCTAAATCCAGAGCTGGGTTTGTCACAGCAGTCTTACAAGGCCTGCTAGCCAGCCCTAACGCTTCTTGACTGCCTCCACCCTTCTTCAGCTTTGGGAATCAGCCCAAGTGTGATAACTGCAACAGTGAAACATGAAGAACATAGTACAGTTATGTACACTTACCATAAATGTAGATGTTGGACTGTATTCACTGTTTCAGTCCTGGTTTCCCTCCCTCCAGCCCCCTGGCCTTTTCTATACTTTCTACATATCCACATTTTGGCCATATTTTATGGCAGGGTTATTTACTTTTTACTGGAGGTGTTCCACACCATTTAATAGCTTCCTATTTTGGGGACTACTGACATCTGGGGCAAGAAAAACTGAAGTAATGGCGTCTGCTGCATGTTTTATACCCCTGACGTCATGGAAGAGGTGACAGCATCTGACGCAGAAATCCCAAGACTCTGGTATTCGGGCCAACTGAAGGCTACCTGCAGGCTGATAACCTAAGTGTGTTGACTGCAACAGTGAATACACTCAAACATCTACATTTATGGTAAGTGTACACAACTGTACTTTTTTTTTTTATTAGGAAGCAAAAACTTCAATATTTGAAGATGTACATAATTTTGTGTTATTGTTAAGTTCATAGGTTTTAGGAGGGGGTTTTTTGGTGCGGGGGGGGGGGTTGAGGGCTTTCAAAACAAGTTATGCAAGATGTGACATAGGCACAAATGGATACGACGTGAAACAACTATATAAAAGGCCAACCTGCCGAACAGTTTATACATGTAACATAAAAGTTGGGACTAGACATTTAACGAGTAGTTTAAAAGGTGGTAGTAATAACTATACAAGAAAATGATGCTTTCTGTAATGCATTTGTCTGAATGGTCTTACAGATATAAAAAAAATAGTAAATTATATTAAAAAATGTAGAGTGCAAATAGTTATGCTACAGGAGACGCACCTGGAAAGATCTGAACATGTGAATTTGATAAAGGTTTTCAGGATGGTTATTCATTGGAGTATCTGGTGCAAAGGAAAAGGAGTACTTATTTTAATTGCTAGAGGAGCCCCAATAGTGATAGAAGAGAAAACAATATAATGGAAAATACATAGTACTAAGGGGCTACTGGCTAGGGAGGAGGATTACACAGACATGCATTTACATCCCCCCAAGACTGCTGTAATGGACCTTAAGAAAATTCTGGGAGAAATAATCATCTGTTAGGAATATTGTTTATGTGGAGACTGGCGTTTGGTTTGCAACAGTGAAGATGTGTCTTGGGGGGGGGGGGGGGGGGGGCTAGAAGGGAAAACATAAAGGATGGTAGATTTTTGAAGAAATTTATGAAAAATGGCATGGAAGATGTGAATTCAGTACTAGAAGTTTGGAGTGAATTTAGGGCGGCCGCAGTGGTGCAGCTGTTGGCGTTGCCACCTCACAGCAAGAGGTTCTCCGATTTGATCCTCGGCTGGGGTGCCTCCTGTGTGGAGTCTGCATGTCCTTGTGTTCACGTGGGTTTCCTGCAGATGCTCCGGTTTCCTCCCACATCCCAAAGACATGCTGTAGGTGGATTGGACACTCTGAATTGGCCCCAAGTGTAAGTGCGTGCACGTGTGTGCCTTCTGTGGAAGGTTGGGTGTCGGGCTGGCAACTAGACACCGTAAAACTCCACTGCCAATCATGAGCAGACAGGTTATCCGCTGTGGTGACCCCTAACCGGGAAAAGCTGACAGAAGTAGTAGTAGTTTGGAGTGAATTTACATATTACTCGGAGGTACAAAAACTGAGCTAGGCTGGATAAATTTTATCTCACAGGAACATGTGCATTTTAATTGAAGGTCTTAAAATGGACGCAATAACTATTTCAGATCATGCACCAATGACTAAAATAAATACTCAAGGTAATGAAATAAAAATGAGACACTGGCGCTTTTTCTACCTATCTGTTAGAGAGGAATTTAAGGAATGGATTGTAGAATTAATTCACAAGCTTCTAGAGAAGTAGAATTATCTTCTGAAAACCTAGCTAAGGGGCGTGATCAAATCAAAGTGGAGTTTAAAACCAGGTTGGAAATGAAAGGGAGATATGGTTAAACAGTAATGAGAATTATTTAGAGGGATTGTTGGATGTTAAAGTATTGCAAAACAGGGTAATCTCTCATAACAAGAAACAGAAAATAAGGGATTACCTTGGTAATATGCACACGTTTTGAAAGACTGCTATTAAGCAACTGTTTTTTGATAATTCTAGAGCGCAAAAGCTTTTAGCACAACAACTAAGGCAAAGTGGAAAGGGCAGTCACCAAGCTTAGGGAGCCTTCAACAAGGAGACCCTTTTAGAAGTATTTTAGAAATATTTCAGAAATTTTACGAAAATTTGTATAAAGCAGAGAAATATGGAACTCAAGAAAGATACAAATGTTTATGGAATTAAATATGCCAAGGTTATAGGTAGATGAGGCTTAATTGCCAACAGGATAGGAAGGGATGAGATAAAAACGACTATGTATAACCAGTCTACAGGAAAGTCCCCAGGAATAGATTGTATTCCTGTGGAAGTTGGGAGGGAAGAAACTGATAAAGATCTGGAAGGTTTTGTTTAACAGTATTTTAAGAGAAGTAGTACCAGCATCCGGGAAGAAGGCGGTGGTAACGGTAATACCCAAAGATTGTAAAGATCCATCGTATCCTGCTTCAAACAGGCCCATGTCCGTACTAAACCATTATTTTAAAAGTTTGTAACGGCTGAAAGAACCCAAAAGTGATACCAAATTTGATGGATATGGATCAATGTGGTTTTGTGGAGGGGGAGGCAAACATTTGATAAAATTAATTGAACATTGATGATCCAGAGGGAAGCAGAATGTAAGAAAGTACCTTTCTTATTGGTGGGTCCTGATAAAGAGAAAGCATTTTGTCAGAGTAGCTTAGGACTTTGTGAGCAGGGCAATGGAAGCATTTGCTTTCCTTGATGCAATTATAAGGTTGATTAGAAGAATATATGAGGGATCAGAGGTGTGAATTAAAGTGGGTGGGGTCCTGTCCAGTAATTTCTGCTTGAGTAGAGGAGCCAGACAGGGTTGCCCGCTTTCCCTTTTGAGTTTATATATGGAACCATTGGCAAAGAAAATAAGGAACTCAGAAATGTCAGAAAAAGCTGGCTTTATTTGCAGATATTTTATACACGACAAAACCAGAAAGGGACATTAGTGTTGTGGAACATTTTAAGACAATTTCAGATCTTCTCAGGATACAAAATTAATGGAGCTAAAACAAAGGCAGTAGCGGTAAATTATGTACCCACACACACATTGGTCCAACAATATTCATATATTTGGAGACCTGATTGAAGTATTTAGGAATATGGATTAGAAATGACTCTGTGGCTAAGGATATGTGGGAAGAGACTAAACAGAATATGATAAAAAAATTGAGAAACTGGAAGTTTTGTTATATGGATACTGAGATACAAACCATTAACATGTTTTTGATCCCTCTAGTCTTATACACAGGTCAGGCATAGTTTTATCAACCAGAGGAGAAGTTGTGGATAGCAATTAAAAAAGAGTTGAAGGTTGTTATCTCGGAAGAGAAGACAGCAAGGGTCAAGTGGCATAAGCTGATTATGCCAATAGAACAAGGCAAACTAGGATTACCTAATTTGTGAGGGAATTTTAGAGCAACACAGTTAAGGCTGTTGTACATGGCACAAGCAGAAAACTATATTTCAAAGTGGAAAGGAATGAAGCTGACATCAGCTGAAGAAATGAGAGATTGGGATTTTGGATGCAGAGTCTTATGGAGAACAACCAAAATTAGAGTATTATATTCATAAAATAACAGGCAGTATTCTAAGAACCAAACCAGCCCAAGAATGGGGAAGAGAGATTTTGCAGATGGGGTTGACTGTAGTCAGGGATACAGGTAATAGGCAAGAGGGGCCTGAATTTATTGAAGAAAACTGGCAAAGGAACCAAGGTATTGGGAGCAAATTGAAAGGGAAAGGTAATAGAATGGGAAGAGGCCAAAAATTTATTTGGACTGCAGTTTAGAGATTGCCTTCCCTATCAAGGATGATATCGGAGTATAGGCAAAGACAAAGAAATAGGGGGCTCCTAAATGAAAGACCTGCACTGGTAGAGTTTTTAATAGAATCTGACGGAAGCTGCCGGTAAAAAAGGAATAATTAGAAAAGCATATAAAATATTGCATGATAATTATAAGCATCAATCAGAGGAGTGAAGAAAGATTGGATAAGCAATTCGCAGAGAGACAATGGAGGATATATGTATATCTCCTAAATATGCAGCAAAGTCACTCTAGAAGATTTTGGATATTTGCCTGGAAGTGTTTGCATAGGTATATTTGTACTACCAAGTAGACTCAAAAGAGTTTTTCCTCAGGTGGATACCAGATGTTGGAGGTGTGACAGGCAAGACGGAGGTAGCTGGGAGTGTGTTTTTTTTTTTTTTTTTTTTTTTTTTGGGAGTGTAGTGAGCTGGCAGACGTTGGGGATTCCCTGCAGACAGCTCTGTCAGAGATGCTGGGTTTGCAGATTGGACTGACTGGGGAGATTTTTTTTTTGAGTTATGGGACATGAATAGAAATTGCCTAGACTTAATAAAGCCTTGCTGAGTCTAGTTGTGGTGGCTGCCAAAAAAGCAATTACTAGAAAATGGAAATCTGTCTATGCCAACTTTCCTAGAAGTAGTGAATATAGTAACGGAGATAAAACAACTGGAATTGGGATCTTTAGAAAAGGGAAAGGGCAAACTGCATAGGAAAAAAATGGGAATTATGGGAACAATATATGCAGAGCAGGAATGAGGTTTAAGAGGCAGGATTTGAATGAGCCATATAATGCTTAACTGATGATTGGTTTATAAGTGGTGTATAATGTTTGCAACTACAGTTGTTTCAGTGGTGTCTGTGATGTAAACTTTGCAACTAAAGTATCATTTTGCATGTTTTTCATTTATATAAATGTAAGATTGCATTTGTCATGTGGGAAATTTAATAAAGAGGTTAGGACGAAAAAAAAAATTCAGATGTGCAGTCATCCTTATGACAGCCGGTACTGGACCTGTATCAACATTCCTTAGAATGTGGTTGGTACCTAGGCATTCATATGTAGCCTGTATTGCCAAGTTTTCTCGAATTCTTCATAATAGAACACCCTTCTGGCTGTTAACAGGGACTTGGGAATGTAGTAAGCCATTGTATGCAGTGTAATAGTGATCCAGAAATTAGTGTTTAATAAGGTACTGTAATACAACTATATATGGCCTTTTCCAAGGAACTGGAGGAGTTTAGGTTTACTGCTAGTCATTTTTTTTTCTTGGAGATGTACTAATATGGTACAAGTATACATATGTATTTTCTTTATGGAAAATCACTGAAATAATCATGGCATTTGGTTAGAGTCCCATGGGACGTAGAAAGATATAGGATCCCGTGCAGCACAATTTTCCAACAGTGCAGCCAGCTTGAGAAGGATTTTCCAGTAGACTGTGACTGCTTCTAAAATATCTTGTGCAGAAACATTTCTGAAATACACTGCAGATGTCTGTGCCCATTATTCCCACTGCTGCAGTACCCTTTATGCTGTATGGGTGATATCCTCCTGTTTGGATACAACTGACCAGCTTTACAAAGCTCTGGCTCCCCCCTTATACATTTACTTTGTAGATTGGCAGTCCAGAAGGAGGTCAATCTGCAGTGTGAATCTCTCTTCAGGACTTCCTTGCCTGTACTGAGACAGAGCGAGAAGCTTAACAGTCTTGGACTTGTAAAATGTAACAGTAAATACAGATCTAAAGTATATACTAAATTTTGCTTTGTATTCCAGCTACAGCTATATACAAAAGTAGGGGGATTGAGGATGGGTGCAGCTACTGCAGCAGTGAGGAATTCAAACATCTAATGTTATGGGTATGTGCAATTTACACAACTGTACTATGTTCATCATTCTCTCTGCTACTCTAAAGTTTAGGCAGTACGAGTTGATTACCAAAGCCTTTCCAACCTGGGAGGAGGAAGGATTTAAATCAGAGAGCCCCTGGCAAATCATCCCAGCAAAGCATGTCCTGGACCCAGAAAATAAATCCAATGCGTAATGCTTTGTAAATTTATGTACAGAAGACAATTTAGCTGCCTGAAGAATCCTTTTATAGTCTAATCCTTTCCAGGAAGGGTCTAGTAGAATTTGTGTTGATAATGTATGGGAGTGGCTTTACCATGGGGAATATAACAAAAGGAAATAGCAGTGAACAGCCACGAGAAATTGTCTGTTATGTAGTCCAATCTCGCCTACATTCTTACCAGTGGGTTCAGAGCCGAATATCTGCTCTGACTCAGCCAAACTTTTCTAGCTCGAAGTCTTCTATTGGCTGGGCTAAGAAGGTATCCCATGCTGCAGTGCTCCATATCCCCAGATCTCATTTGCCGCTTGTGTAGCTCGGACGTGGTCTCGCTCTTGGCTGTGGCTAAGTACCCTTTTTTCTAATTCTTCTGAGAAAATTTGTTACAAACAAATGCTATTTTAATAGCTATTTCTGTTTGGTGGTGTTTTGAGTATTTCTGTATTGTGATTGTGTTTTTGGTATCCCACTAGCTGTTCTAACGGGCTAGACCCATTTCAGTTAGAGGACCTAGTCTGTCCCCTTCTTGTTCCTGTTTGAGTTGGAGGTTTTAGTGTCTTTCTCCCCTTCTGTATGCGAGTTGGTCTAAAAAACCTTTTTAGTTAGAGGTTTTAGCTCTAGTCGTCTGTGTGTGTCCCTTCTGAGGATTGTGTGTGCTGCTGTTGTGGAAAGCTTGTTCCCGCGCTTAGTGGTGTTTTATGTGACTGTAGTCGTTTTTCCAGTCAGGCAGTGACTTGTTCATTATATTGGTGTTTGAGATTGATCTTTCAAAATGTCCAAAGATTCCAAGGAGCACAAACCTTCGGGTTTTAAAAAGTGCTCCAAGTGTGGTTACAAGATGTCCATCACAGATGGACATTCAGTATGTGTTTGTCTGGGAGCAATCCACCTACAGGAGTCGTGCAGCTTCTGCCATGCTTTTAGTCCCAGGGTGCTCCAAGAAAGAATAAGTTAATTCTGAAGGGACTCTTGAAACCCTCGTTCGAAGAGGCCATGGTTTCTGCTTCCAGTTCAAAACCAAAATCTATAAAGAGATCTCCAGCTCCTTCAGTCTCCTCGGAGCCACCGGAGAAGGGCATAAAACTAGCTTCTAGCTCCACTGTCCTCAGGGCCGCAGGAAGTGTCTGTGTTGATGGAACCGGTGTCTGCTCCAATTATATTGGAACCTCTTCGGAGCCGATCGCCCAGTACTTAGACCAGTGTCACCTGAGAGGAGATCCCGCTCTCCCTCCCTGTCCTCCAAATCCTCCAGGAAACTTTCAGATGTGGATGTCTATAGGGTGGTGCAGAGCCTCCTTCAGTCACCGGTTTTGTCAAAATTGTTCTCTGCTCCATCCCAGCCGGCTCAGGAGCCCGTCCCGATAACTTCTTCGATTTATTCCTCCTCCGAGCGCATCTCTGTCTTCGGAGCTGGAATGTTTCGCTCCATGTGATGTTCCTAGGTCGATTCTGATGGCCCCCCCCGGGCTTATCGGTGCCAACATCAGCTCCGACCTTGTCGGTGCCGTCCACGGGGTTCGTGACTCTGTATTCTTAAGTCAGTCCCGAGGGGGACACCTTGGGACACTTTTTTTGGTTCCTAGTCTCCCGCTCGGTGCCTCAGCTCGAGGAACCCAGACTCCTGTCATGGTCTCTGAGTCTGGCCGGTCCTCTGACTCGGGGGGGGGGGGGCAGCGGCAGCCTTAGCCTTTGAGGCCATGCAGAATGCGCTGGCCAGATCTTCAGCCACATCATGCGGGTCTGTCATTCTGTCCCCTACCACTAGGGATACCCCCACGAGTGGTCCCCAAGTTTCTGAGGGCCCCTCAGAGTTCTTGCCTGAGGAGCCCCCCTAGAAAGAAAAAGTGCAAGAGGAAGCACATAGACTCCCAGGATGAGTCTCTCACCTCGGATACTGACCTCGAGGAATCTGAGTGGTCCCCCAAGTCATCCTCTGACAATGTTTCTCCGATATCTATTGAACCAAAGAGGTGACTGGCCGTCCAAAGCCCCCTCTGAGGAGTCTGTCTTCCTGAAGGCCTTTGGTGCTCAGCCGTCTGCCTCCTGGGTGTCCCCCACCCTTCGAGCTCCTGGATTTAATTTGTCGGAGGGTGTGGGAGAACCCTGATTCTGTGGAACCTGTACCCAGGAGATCCAATAAATTTGTCTGCTCCCCCGGGTAAGGGGTTTTTGTCCAAAGGAGTCTGTGGATGCCATGGTGGTGGCAGCGACCACTCAGAAGGAAGTAGCCGAGACTTCTTCCTCCGTTCATCCTCCTAACAGGGAGTCTAGGACCATGGACCGGTACGGGAAGCATACCCTCTCGTCAGCAACCTTTACCTTACGGTCGCTGAACTACCTGTCTCATTTTACTCTGCTCCAGAGAGATCTTCTCAAGGAGTTAGGAGATACTCTCGCGGGTAACATGCCTGAGGTGGTGACCCAGACGGCTAACGCCCAGGTGTCTACCCTCAATTCCATCGTTAACTCCATGTGGCTCATTTCATATGCAGCCGAGGGAGCGAGTAGGGCAGCAAGCTCAGGAGTCGCCCTTAGAAGGCAAGCCTGGATGCGCCTTTGTCATTTCGCGGAGGCCTTCAAGTCTTTCACTGACTTCCCCCTTTGATGGTTCTTCTTTATTCGGAACCAAGGTGAGACACCCTCACCAGGTGCAAGCAAGAGGCAAATACTCTGTCTGCTGTAGGGGTACATTTTCTCTTCCCTCTAGGCCTTACCCCAAGGCCCAGAGGGGTGGGAAGATGTGGTTAAAAGAATCAGAGTTTTTTTCCCGCTGCACAAGGTGAGTCCCCCTCCAGAGGCAGAGGAGGGGGAGGTTATTCAGGGAGATGCCGCCCTAGAGGCAGAGGGGGCCCCCGCAATTAGGGAGACCGCGATTCCTTTTGTGGCTCTCCCTACTGTCGTTCTCAATGGGTTGCCCGACTGTGCGTTTCCAGAGCCAGTCGTGGGTCGAATATAGTTATACCCGGAAGCCTGGCAAAGCATCACCCAGGACCGATGGGCATTATGAATAATTTCCGGAGGTTATATCATCTCCTTTTCGTCAGTCCCCCCTCCAGTTAGAAAAATCCCGGACATTCCACCCAGTCAAAGGGATCACGCAGCTTCAGAGGTTTCAAAGCTGCTAGGAAAGGGAGCCATTCAGCATGTCCCCTCAGACCAGATCAGATTAGGGACTTAAGATTCTTTTTGGTGCCGAAAAGAACAGGGGACCTGAGACCCATATTAGATCTCAGCCAACTGAACATCTGTGTACAAACGTCCAAGTTCCGTATGATCACACTACAATCGATTCTCCCATTGTTGGGAAAAGAAGTATGGATGTGCTCCATCGACCTCAAGGATGCTTATTACCTTATCAAAATGGACAGGGCATCCAGGAGTCACCTACGCTTCCGGCTGGGAGCCAGTCATTTCCAGTTTCAAGCCGTGCCCTTTAGTCTCACCACAGCCCCCAGAGTGTTCACCAAGTGTATGGTGGTGGTGACAGCTCACTTGAGACGGCAAGGATATAAAGTGTTTCTGTATCTGGATGACTGGCTCCTTACCGCCCCCACCAGGCATCTACTAATCCAAACCAGGGATGCTACCATCACTCTCTGTCAACAGTTGGACATAACACTGAACTGGGAAAAATCTGCCTTGTTGCCCTCACAGCATGTCATTTTTATAGGTGCAGAGCTAGACACCGTTAAAGTGCGAGCCTTTCTACCGCAGGAAAGAATCGGAGTCTTACAGCAACAGGTGCACGCTCTGCTACCCCTGAGGAAAGCGAAGGCAAGACGGGTTCTCCAACTCCTGGGGACTATGGCAGCAACAATTATGTTAGTCCCTCTAGTGCGATTGCACATGAGGCTCCTTCAATGGCTTCTCTTTGCTCAATGGTCTCTCAAGAAACTTACTTTCCCACCCTGTTTTGCTCACGGACAGATGCAAACAGGATCTCAGTTGGTGGCTTTGCACCAACAATCTGGACAGGGGAAAACCCTTAGTTCCACCACCCCCGGTTTCCACAGTGACCACCGATGCCTCCCAGATGGGGTGGGGGGGGGCATTATCTTGGCAGGACAGTCCAAGGCATGTGGCAAGATCACAAGATACATCTGCAGATCAACATCCTAGAGATGAGAGCTGTGCTACTTGCGTTACAGGCACTTCAGAGCTTTCTACCTCTCGGGACTATTGCAATACACTCAGACAATATGTCAGTGGTGTGGTATCTGAACAGGCAGGGAGGAACCAGATCATACCCCCTGTGCAGAGAGGCCATGCGAGTGTGGCAGGGGGCAATATCTTCTCAACGGTTTCTGGTGGCAACACACATTCTGGGGCTATTCCAACGTGATAGCATACAGGCTAAGCAGAGCTATTCTGATGCCTTACGAGTGGTCCCTGAATCCTCTAGTTGCAGAACGGATCTTCAGCAGATGGGGTCAGCCTTGCTGCGACCTTTTTGCCAGCCCCCTCCGTGCCAAATGCAGCAGCAACTTCACACTGATCCCCCCACAGGGGGAGTCTCCCAGGGACGCTCTAGTCCACGTTTGGCTCTCCGGTCTGCTTTATGCTTTCCCTCCGTTTCCCTTGCTATCAAAAGTGATTCAGAAAGCGCAATCCTTGAAGCAGAATGATTCTAATTGCTCCACGCTGGCCTCGTCAAGTCTGATTCCCCTTTCTCCATCCCTACATTGTGGACACGTCTTGGACTCTGGATCCACAGCCAGACTTACTGACACACGTCAGGACAGTTCCACCCCTCTCTGAGAATGAGGTTGACAGCGTGGCTACTCCACTTCAGTCGTTATTTAGGCTTCATCATTTTTCACCTGAGGTAGTTCATATTTTATCTTCCTCTCATAAGCCCTCTACTAGGAAGATTTACTCTAGCAAATGGAAGAGGTTTTCTATTTGGGCTCATACCCAAGGAATTGACCCTTACACAGCTCCAATTGCTAAAGTCTTGGAGTTTTTGTCTATGCTCTTCCAGCAGGGCTCAGCGTCCGCTACCATTAAAGTTCAATTGGCAGCGATTTCTAATTTTCATGTTGCTAATGAGTTTAGTCTGATGGCTCACAGACTCTGTATGCCTTTCCTGAAGGGCACTCTGTTACTCCGTCCTCTGGTCTCAGAACTGATCATGCCCTGGGATCTAAATTTTGTTCTGCAAGCCCTTACTTCACCACCCTTTGAGCCTGCAGCTACCTGTGACTTAATTCTTGACCTGGAAAACTGCCTTTTTAATAGCCATCACATAGGCCAGGTGGGTTTCAGAAATTCAAGCTCTTTCTATCAGCCCTCCATACCTGATCTTTCATAAGGACAGGGTTTCTGTTAGACCAAACCCTTCCTTTCTTCCTAAAGTGGCGTCCATATCTAATCTTAATCTATCGAGTTGCCAGTGTTTTTTCCCCCATTTTTCAAACAAGGCAGAATTTAAATTTCATCATTTGGATGTACACAGACAGTTGCATTTCTATCTGCACCGAACCAAAGCTCTCCGAAAATCTGATCAATTGTTGGCCTCCTTTTCGGAAAACAGAATTGGGTCCCCTGTCTCCAAAATCACCCTATCCAGATGAATATCAAATTGAATCTTTCACTTATTCCTCAGGAGGTAAGGCCCTACCGTTTCCGGTCAAGGCTCACTCTACTCGGGCTGTATCTACATCTACAGCCTATCAAGCCAGATTGTCCATGGATGATATTTGTGCGGCTACTACCTGGGCATCTCCTCACACATTTGTTACTCATTACAAGCTGGACGTAGTATCTAGGGGCAGGTTTTCTTTGGTTCCACAGTACTCAGGAGCATCTTCCTGTGAGCCTCGCAGGATGTAGGTGCTGGGGACGTTGTCCCACAGGTAAGAATGTAGGCGAGATTGGACTACATAACATCAAGAAGTTATGTACTCACCATAACGTTTGATGTATGTAGTCAATCTCGCCTCACATTCTTACTTGCCCTCCCACCTTCCCCCTTCCTGGAGGATCTGGAGGTTTTTTTT
>NC_056743.1:1237674847-1237734847 GCF_019279795.1 Protopterus annectens
GGCAAGGCTAGTCAGACAGCACCCGGTTTTGTCAGGTAAAGGAGGTTTCTGAGTTGAAGGGGTCTGGGTAGCCGTAGCAGGAAAAGCCCATCTACCACCCTGATTATCATTGGGGGGGGTGAGACTGTCTATGGACAAAAGCAGGTTTGTTAGGATGATTCCTTTGGAATTTAGGAGCAGGTGCAACAAAAATATATGTTTCAACTCTTGTAAAGCTTTACCCTTTCCTTGGAGGGACTTCAATAACTCAGCAGCAGCAAACAAATGTTTATTGTCCAGAGAAGTATCCATCAATTTAGGCTTGATATCATCAAGCAAAGGCTGAAGATGAAGCCTGGAATACCTCCTCAACACAGAAAGGGCAGCCATAGCTACGGCACTAAACTATGTAAGTATGCACTATAAAGAGCACTTTTTTAAAAAGGGAGTGAAAACAATAGAACAACGTGAAGCTGTTATTTTTACGCAATGTGGCACATGCATATTAAAACTTGCAGTGAAGACTATACATACATACAAATATTTCAAGCACTGGCATTAATGCCATTCTAGCTTGCCACTATACCAAAAACAGTTGTTCCCACAAGTGTCCAGGCTGTTCTTAAAATATCTAAACTTGTGCTTGCTTTAATTTAATTTGGTAGTCTGTTCCATGCATTGGCTGCTCTCAGAGAGCTAGTTAGTACACTTTTCATTCCTCTAGAATTTTCTACATACAGTAGGTTGTCGGATGATTCTCTACAAATTTTTTGATGACCCCAAACATTCCTGGAGGTACTCGTCTCTAAATGCCCTATACACCTGAATAAGATTTCCTCTTAAATATCTATGAGACCCTGTACAACTTCAGATATTTTAGTCTTTTATAACAACTTAAATTTTTACATCAGTAGGTGCCGTTTGTATATTTCTGCTCTATTCTTTCCAGTTTACTCATGCTTGTTACCTTACAAGGTTTCCATATTGTTATTCCACACTCTGTTCTAGTGTAATTAACAATGTCATCATTTCTGCCTTCGTAGACTTTGTAAATCTTTTTATACAACCTGTAGTCATACAACTATCATTAACCAATTGGTTGATATGACTAGAAAAATTTAAAGCTGGACCTACCCATATACTCAGGTCCTTAAATGAAACTATGGAGTGAAAAGTAGTGAGGAAATTTAGGAATTCATGGGAGAGTATAAGCAAAGTGAACAGCAACAACCTAAACTCATTTTGTTTCTCCAGAGTTTAATATCCCTCCCTATAGAATGATCCCCATACTTTTGCATTTTACAAAAGCATGACTTAGTTTCTCCACCTTTGTGGAATTTCTATTCTGGTCAGCTTCCTCAGTGTACCCTGTGCAGTGGCTGAAAAAATGTTAAGTTATTTTCTTAAGAATTCATCTTTTTGCTCTTGCATCATCTTACCACATCACATCTGAAAGTCTTTTGCCAAGAAAAAACAGACAGCAAGATGTTTGTATCATTTTTTGTTATTTCATATTTACTTGGGCCATACAAGTTACTCATGTTCAAAATTCACAACTTTCTGACATTGTGCATTCATATAAAGCTGAATTATTTCCCTTCCTAAGGATTGTAAATTTGTTAATCATTTATAGCTTGAATGTGAATAAACTTAACCACGGACATAAATTTCACTAATTAGCTGAGCTTTGTAAGCTAAAATATGACACTATGTAATCCTACAGTTTGTGGCCGATTTCCAGTGTTGGAGATGTACGTATTTTAGCTAACTAATGCTAATGCTATAAATCATTCCAATTCTACAGTCATCTGCATATCTGACGAGCCAGGTATTTGTTGATCTGGATAAGTTGGAGAGTAAAACATGGAAAAGTACAGCTGTAATGACAAGACTGACCAGCTAAGCTGGGCTGCCTTTAATTCTTTTCTTGAAGTGCCACAAAATATTTAAGCCCCTACATACTCAGGGTGTTCTCCCCTAGAATAAAATCCTTCTGCAAGGGTATGCCTCTTCTGAATATGAAGCGGTCAAATGAACTGTCGGTAAATAAAAGCTGCAATTACTTTCTTACTAACAATGGTTTCCTCCTTTACTTATGGATCCCACCAACAATATCAACTCTTATAGCTGTATATCTTCAGTGTTCACCTGTGAATAATGAAATAAATTTTGTTCAAGGAAAGTACAGTTTTGTACCTACCATAAATGTAGATGTCCGATAGGTATGCATCTGCAGTCATAACATATGGGTTGTCCTGCCTCAGGCAGCCCTTCGGTCGGCCGGATTCCAAAGTCTGGGTCTGGCCTTGGCTGATGTCGCACTTTCCCCGACGTCAGAGCTTCTGGGGTATAAAGGCATCAGCCGACGCCATTTTCCTCAGTTTTTCTTGCCCCAGATGCCAGGTGCCCTCTAGGAAGGCTAAATTTGGATAAATGCTGAAAAGTTCCAAACATTTGCAAAATATACACATGTATAAACAAACAAATACACCATAATAGATTCCCCCAGCTAGCTGAAAGAGGGGCAAGCACCCTAGGAATACCACAGAGGGGAAGGAGGGTGGGTAATCCTGACTGCAGATGTATACCTATCGGACATCTACATTTATGGTAGGTACAAAACTGTACTATGTCCTTCAAGGATGCATCTGCAGTCATAACATATGGGTAGAATACCATAGCCAATCTGGGGGAGGGGGTACTAAGAGAAGGATGGTGTAGTTAAGATCCCCTGCAGTACTGCAGTTGCAAACCCTGCTCGGGATCTGGAGTATAAAGGTAGATTGTAATGCTTGGCAAATGTATGCACGGAGCTCCAAGTAGCAGCTTCTAAAATGTCCTTGGTAGCCACCCCTCGTAGGAAAGCTGTAGTGGTGGCTGTGGCCCTTGTGGAGTGAGGCCTGATATTTTCAGGAACTGTCTTTCCATGAAATGAATAACAAAAGCGAATGCAATTTCCTATCCATTTTGAAATTGTCTGTTTGGAAATTGCTCTTCCTTGCACTCCTGTTGCATATGCTACAAAAAGTTGGTCAGTTTTTCTGCTAGTTTTTGTTCTGTCCAAATAGTAGCGTAGTTGTCTGTGTATATCCAAGGTGTGCAAAAGTTTTTCCCCTTTGTTCTGTGGGTTAGGGAAGAACGTTGGCAAGTGAATAGCTTGGTTCAAGGATACCCTAGATACCACCTTTGGCATGAAAGTAGGATTGGTTCTTAGTGACACTCTATCCTGGTGAAAAAAAAGAAAAGGCTGCACTGTCATTAATGCCTGTAACTCAGATACTCTTCTTGCTGAAGTGATTGCTAGAAGGAAAGCAGTTTTCCAAGATAAGAACTGTAGGTCTGCTGATGCTGCTGGTTCAAAGGGAGGCAGAGTCAGTTTTTCCAGCACAAAATTGAGATCCCATGCAGGTAGAGGGGGTCTTCTTGGAGGCTTAACATTTTTGATCCCCCTCAAAAATTGCCTAAGAAGAGGGTGTGAGAAGATAGGTGGATCCATATTGTATTCTGCTGAAATTGCTGAAGCATGAATCTTAATGGAAGAATAAGACAGGCCATTGTGGAACAATTCCATTGTGGAACAATTCTGCTAAGTACTCAAGGATGTGTGCTAGGTTTGCCACTGTGACATCTGTGCTCTTTGATGTGCTCCAAATAAGAAATCTCTTCCATTTAGCTGAGTATGTCTTCCTTGTGGAAGGTCTGCGAGCCTCCAGGATAATGTCCTTCACCCTCTGAGACAAAACCGTTTGGTTGGGTTTTAAGGAATTTTCCAGGCAGTTAGCTGTAATGTTTTCAAGTTGGGATGCAGGGTCTTGAAATTGTTCTGCGTTAGAAGAAGAGGCCATTGAGGAAGAGGCCATGAATTTGCCTGAGACATGCTTCTCAGTAGTGGGTACCAGTGTTGTCTTGGCCAGTTCGGAGCTATTAGTATCACTTTTGGCTGTTCCTCCCTGATCTTCAGTAGAACCTTGTACATCAATGGGAGAGGTGGAAAGGCATATACTGTTAGGGCATTCCAGCTGAAAGAGAGAGAGTCCACCCTCCATGCTTGTGGGTGGTATGTCCTTGAGCAGAATGTCTTCAGTTGGTGGTTGAGTGGGGAGGCGAACAGATCTATCTCTGGCATTCCCCATGTCTTTGTTATAAGTTTGAAGATGCCTGGGTGCAGCATCCATTTGTGTGCATCCATGGTAGTTCTGCTTAAGCTGTCTGCCAGTGTATTTTCTTTTCCTAGTACGAATTTGGCCTGCAGTTGAATATTGAGATTCAGGCATAGGTTCCACAGATCCATAGCCATCCGGCATAGAGGGTAGGAATGTGTGCCTCCCTGTTTGTTTATGTACCACATGACCGTGGTGTTGTCTGTCCTTATTAACAGATGTCCTTGGTGGAGGAAGGGTCTGAATGCCTCGATTGCATGCCTCACTGCCAGCATTTCCTTTTGGTTTATGTGCATGCTTAGCTGCCCTTGAGGCCATAGGCCTTGGATACTTTTGTCCTCCAAGTGTGCTCCCCATCCTCGGTCTGAGGCGTCCGTGGTGATGGTTTGGCTTGTTTTTGGTTTGTTGAAAGGCAACCCTCTGTTGGACTGGCAGGCCTGAGCCCACCATAGGAATTCCTTTTGAAGGCATGGAATTATTGGTATCATGGTTTCTAGACTGTGACCGTGTTGAGACCATACATTCCTTAGGTACCATTGTAATTTCCTCATATGCAACCTGGCATGTGGGATTAAAATTATGCAGGATGCCATGTAACCCAGGGCCTGCAGGACTTTCCTTACAGTAAGCTGAGTTTGTCTTGTCAGAACCATAAAGTAATCTGGAAGTTGTTTTTGTTTTTCTTCTGTGAGAAAAGCCATCTGGGTGATTGTGTCCAGATCCGCACCCAAAATGTTATCCTTTGGGATGGTACTAGTCTTGACTTTTGGATGTCGACTGTGTATCCCAAGGTCTGTAGCAGGTGTATAGCATAGGCAAAGTCCTTTAACAATTTTTGCTTGTTGTCCGCTTGTATTAGGCAGTCATCCAGGTAAGGATAAATTTGAATTCCCTGAAGTCTGCAGTGTGCAATTACTGATGCCAGGCATTTCATGAATACTCTGGGTGCAGTAGATAAGCCAAAGGGCAATGCTGAGAATTGATAATTCTCTGATCCTGCAAGAAATCTGAGGTGCCTTCTGCAATCTGGTCAGATAGGGACGTGCAGGTATGCCTCCTTGAGATCTAGAGTCACCAGCCAAGACTCCCTGCCCAACATGGGAAGAAGTTGCTGTAGGGTCAGCATTTTGAATTTTGGCACAATGAGATAAGTGTTCAGTGCAGACAGGTCGAGTATAGGCCTCCATTGGTTTTCTTTTCTTGGCACAAGGAATAGTCTGGAATAAAATCCTTGGCCTTGTTCTGTAGATGGTACCCTTTCTATAGCTTTCATCTGAAGTAACTTGCCGATTTGTCTTAAAGCCTCTGCCTTCTGGTTTGGTGGAAGGTTTGGCATTCCGCTTCTTTTTGGCAAAGTATGGAAGTGAAACCTGTATCCTTTGTCTATTATTTTCAATGTCCATGTATCCTTTGTAATGCAATGCCAGTTTTTTGAGAATAAAGCCAGCTTTCTGCCCAAGGGTGCTTCCAGTTGATCCCTGGTAGGCGGAATCAGAGTCAAGTCATTGTGTCTGTCCTGTAGTAGTGGTAGTAGTTGTAGCTGCTGCACTACTCCTCTGGTTGGCAGGCTGCCACTGACTGCCTCTGTAGGGGCCCTTGGATTGACCTCTGCCTCTAGGGCGCCTGTTTCTGCCTCTCTGTGCTCTGGAGGAATCTGGAAAGGACCAATTCTTTGTAGGCCAGTTCCTACTGAACCTCGGTGGTTGAACTTGCAGGAAATCTTTAACTGTTTGCACAGATTTTGCTTTTTCTTCAACCTTCTTTAGAATCTCCTGTGCAGGGGAGCCAAACAAAATCCTGTTTCTCCATTGGAGCATCGAGGAGTTTAGCCTTGACCTGGTCTGGCAAAGATTGCTCCTTCAGCCAGGCATGCCTACGAATTACTGCCCCAGTCATAGCTGATCTAAATGAAGCCTCCAGTGCATCATAGCCACATTTTAAGAAATGATTACTGACCTGTTGTGAGTTCTGTACCAAATCCTGAAGGGATTTACGGTCTAAGGGTTCAGGTGAAGAAAGTTTCTTATTTAGCTGATCTAACAAAAATTCTTGGTACTGTATCATATGGAATTGACAGTTTAATGCCCTGGCAGAAAGAGTAGCAGATGTATAAACCTTTTTTCCCCATCTCTCCAATGCTCTAGACTCTCTTTCAGAGGGTAGGGGATTTTTGGCAGTAGCGGCTGCAACCCCTTTAGGGCCCTGAGAAATAGTTTCTGGGTCTGCAGCATGGGCTTTATACAAGTGAAAGTGAGAATCCGGGACTCTGTAATATCGGTCAGGTTTGGCGGGGGCCGGAGGAAGAGAATCAGGTGCAGTACTGACATCATTGTACACATAATCAATTACAGTTAGAACCGGAGGTATAGCTAAGGGCCTATGCTGGGGCAAATGCAAAAAGGTCCTTAATCTTTTTCTAGAATCAGAGAAATCCTGACCCTGCCATTGAAAGTGTTCTCTCATGGAGTGTAAAGTCTCCCCAAAGGAAAATTCTTCAGGGGGGGGAGGCTGAAGGGATAGATTCTTCTGCATCTGGATCCTCATAAGGAGAGTAGACCCCTTCCTAGTGGTCTGACAAATCAGATCCATCCGTGGAGTAATCTGAGGGGTGAGGTTCATAGGGGTCAGCCCGGGGCCTTGTGTGTGGAGGAGGCTGGGAGGCCCTGTCTGGGTGAGGTTGGGAACCCCTAATTAAGGAGATAAGGTCCTCAGCAAGACTGAGGATCTAATAACTAGAGGAAGGCCTCTGGGATGGAGATTTGACAGGCAAAGCTTTTGAAAGTTTGGCAGCTTTAGCCCTGGAGAAGGCCTTGATAGACATAGAAGCTGGGGGCCTAGCTGCCCCACGTGCAGGAGTAGAAATGTCCAGAGGTATGGTGTCGGACAAATCCTGAACACTAGCTTCGTTAGGGAGTTCTGAAGCCGACTCAGCCGGGGCCTCTCTGGCCTCGGTGGTCGGAGGTATGGTTTCGCTAGTAGGAATAGCCGTGGACTCTGTTTCAGCTGAAACAGAGACACTCGCGGTAGGCCTAGCCGTGGTTTCAGCCGAAACCGCGGGCCGTGAGTGTCGGTCCTTTTCCTTGCGTTTTTTGACCATATGCGTAGTCGGAGTCTCCGACGGCATTTTATAAGCAAAATTGGTTCCAAAAAACTCCTCTGCAAACTCCGACCGACGTCTAAGAGTCCGTCGGTTGAAGGAGGCACAGGCTAAACAAGCTGATACGTCGTGGTCTGGGCCTAAGCAAGGAAGGCAGTAAGAATGGAAATCCTTATGAGGTATTTGTTTCCCACAAGTTAAACAATTATTTACTTTGTCTGACATTGGCTGAGGCAAGAAAGAGTCCCCAATGGGGTACTTAGCTTTTCAAGTCTTCGGTAGCTGAAATCTCTGGATCTGACCGACCGGCACTTGCGAACAGCTTCTGCTTCGGGCACCGCGAGGCAAGAAAGACTGAGGAAAATGGCGTCGGCTGATGCCTTTATACCCCAGAAGCTCTGACGTCGGGGAAAGTGCGACATCAGCCGAGGCCAGACCCAGACTTTGGAATCCGGCCGACCGAAGAGCTGCCTGAGGCAGGACAACCCATATGTTATGACTGCAGATGCATCCTTGAAGGACATCTGTACATCAGCTTGTTTCACAAATACAGACAGCACAACCCTTACCCATCCACCCACCCTCAATCATTTAATTGCGATAACATGCAAGGAAAGCAGCTGTTTTCACAAACTGCTAACCCCTCACCTCACAGTTACAAGTGTACAAAGTACAGTTGTCTACACTTACCATAAAATGTAGATGTTAGAGTGTATTCACTGTCGCGGTCATTACAGTTGGGTTATCTGCCTGCATGTAGCCCTCAGCCAGCCCAAATACCAGAGTCTTGGATTCTTGCTTCAGATGCTGTCTCTTCTTCTGTGATGTCAGGGGTATAAAACATGCAGCCAACGCCATTACATCAGTTTTTCTTGCCCCAGATGTTAAGTGCCCCCGCAATGGGAAGCAATTATATGTTATGTTACACCTCCATCAAAAACAAATACACCAGAAAGCTTAAAACAAGAAGGAAAAGTAGAGCCTACAGAAGTCAGGGGGCTTCAGGGAGGGTAACCAGGACTGCAACAGTGAATACACTCTAACATCTACATTTATGGTAAGTGTACACAACTGTACTATGTTCTTCTTGTTTGACGAGGAGGAAGTTAGAGAGCATTAGGGCCGACTATTAAGCCCTGCACGACTGCAGTGGCAAAACCAGCTCTGGATTTAGAAAAGATAGGCATGTGGTAATGCTTGGTGAAGGTATGTACAGAGCTCCAGGTAGCAGCTTCTAGGATGTCCCTGGTAGGGACTCCTCTGAGAAAGACTGTAGAGGTAGATGCAGCCCTGGTGGAATGTGATGTTATCCCCTGTGGGGGAGGTTTTCCATGGTGCTTATAGCAGAAATGAATGCAAAGGGCTATCCATTTAGAAATGGTTTGCTTTGAAATGGCCTTCCCCTCTGCCCCTACAGCACAGCCAACTAGCAGCTGTTCAGATTTTCTGAGAGGCTTAGTCTTGTCCAAATTATTTATTTATTATTTTACATTTGCTGACCGGGCTAGTCTAACTGGATACATGTCCATTTTCAGTAGAGGCCTGGGGAGATAAGCTCCGAGATAGAACAATGAAATTAATAAGATAACAAATAAGGAAACATTAAAACACAAAAAATCATATTTACAATGCATATTACAGGTTATCACAGTAAATTCAGCAGTGCAGAATACAGGCATAACATAGCATGCTAGTGCAATCAAGATGTTCTAGAGGGAGATAGTATTATGGTTAATAAGGAAGGAATTACAGTTAATGAGTAGAAGGGGTAGGAAGAGCAAAGTATTAAGAGATACATAACTAGTCAGGCTTAGTACAGGGGCATAACCACTGTGTTCCGAGGAACACTTTCAATTTGTTTTTGAAGCATGATACTGAGGGAAGTGAGGAGAGTTCACTGGGGAGGAGATTCCAGACTTTTCCAACAATATTAGAAAAAAGGGAGTCACCAGCCTTGTTGTTTGGTTTATTGGTATGTACTAGAAGTCTCCGAGAAGACCTTAAGGATTTCAGGTTTTTATAGGGAGTGAGGAGTATGGATAGAATAGGAGTTTTGGAAGGTTTGTAAAAAGTGTTGTGGGCTATAGATAGTTGATGAAGTTTAATCAGATTTTGTAGTTCAAGCCATCCCAGCTGCTTTAAATTAATGCAATGGTGGGTTCTAAATGGGCTGCCTGTAGCAAATCTTATTGTAAGACACTTCCAATTTGCTAAGATTATTTTTAGATAACCAATTCCGCCACTCCTTCTCCTCAGAAAATATGTAAGTCTTTGATGAAGTCTTTGTGAGATAGATGAAAGCGCGCTCAATCCCAGTTCTGTTTGTATGTCTATGTTTGCTCATTAAATCTATTATTTTATTTGGAACAACGAGTGGCTGACACATTTGTGGAACACTATTTTGCAACGTTTCTGGAGTTAGAGTATTTGTTTGGAGGGTACCCTTTATGGTAAAGCCAGCGGAGGTGTTTTTGTTTAATTATTTTTAGATAGATTAGTAAAAATGGGTGAGGCATAAAGAAGCAAAGAGATTAGATGAGTGTGTGCTATAGTGGTTTTAGCTGAAGGTAAGAGGAAGTATTTTGCCCTATAGAGGGAGCCAAGTTTTTTGTTGACAGTTTTTATAGTATTGTTAATATGGATATCAAAGTTCAGATTGTCGTCAATGGTGATACCCAATAGTTTGGTGGTTGGATCAGGGGATAGAATAGCTTTATTGGTAGAGATAACTGAGAAATCAAGAGGAGTGGACATATTGGTGGGAGAGAAGAGGAGGAGTTTAGTCTTTTGGGGGCTTAGGAGAAGGCATCTATGTGTGAACCATTGCTCAACTGTGTTAAATACTTGTTGGGTAAGAGACTGAAGTTCAGAAGAGGAGGTGGCTGAGCATATCAGTGTGGAGTCATCTGCATATTGTATGCATGTGGCTTGGGGGATGGCAAGGTGAAGGTCATTAATAAATATGGAAAAAAGTAGAGGTCCTAGGATGGACCCTTGAGGGACACCAAGTTTGACGGGCAGGTGAGTGGAGACAGACTTGTGCCATAGTATGGCCTGTTGTCTTTTATCAAGGTAGGACTGGAACCACTTTATAGAAGATGCATCTAGTGACAGGGATTTCACTATTTTGATGAGAATTTGGTGATTTACATGTCAAAAGCTTTAGACAGGTCAATAAATAGTGCTGAAGAAAGCTTGTTAAGATTGCGTTTTTTTGTTGATACAATCTGTGAAGGAAAGAAGGGCAGTACTAGTGCTATGTGAAGGTCTGAATCCATGTTGACAGTTGGAAAGTAAATTATTTTGGGTTAGATGGTCAAGTAATTGTCTGTGAATGCATTTCTCCATGATCTTTGACAAAGGAGAGAGAAGGGCAATGGGGCGGTAGTTGGAGAGATCAGTGGAGTGTCCACCTTTATGGAGGGGGATAATATGGGAGATTTTCCATAAACTGGGGATATGACTTTCGGTAATACTTCTATTGATCAGACTATAAATGGGATAAGCAATAGCTTTGGCTGACTGTTGTAGGAATTCAGCAGGTAGTTGGTCTGCTGAGGGTGAGCATGGTTTTAGTTTCTGTAGAAGGGTTAGAATATTTGTTGTTGGGACAGTTTGAATATGAAAAGTAGGGGGTAAGGTTGATTTATAGGAAGGTAGAGTGAAGTTATTAGGTGATAGTTGACTAGCTAGTGTTTGTACAGCATTAGTGAAAAGGTATTGAAAGCATTAGCTGTATTCAATAGATTTTTGTGGTCAGTATTTTGAGGACTTGGAGTAGTGGATTGACCTGGATGGAGTAGTTGGTTAATGCTAGCCCCAAATTTTTGTGGGCTGTTTTGATTAGCTTGTTGGGATTGTAGGTAGTGGTTTCTTTTATCAGATATTATAGCTTTCTTGGTTTCATTTCTTAGCTGTCTAAATGTTAGTTGGTCTATAGGGGTTTTAGTCTTCCTCCATTTTGCCCAAAGCTTGTTTCTAAGATTTATTTTAGGTTTGGTTTCTTTTGAAAGCCATGGAGCAGATTTGGTTTTAATTCTAATAAATCTGGTTGGAGCATGGTGGTTGAGAATGGCAAGGAAGTCGGAGTTAAAGCAACTAACGGCTTCATCTAAAAGGAGGTTTTGTAAGGGAGACCAGTTGCAAGCTCTTAGTCCCATTTGGAATAGTTCAGGATTAAAGTACTTTTTAGATCTGATGTTTTTGACAGATATAGGAATGGGAGAGTTGATTTTATGTCTGATGATATAGGTAAGAAAGTGGTCACTTAAATCATCAGGGAGGGTTCCAGAATCATAAATGTGAGGACGATGGTTTATGAGAATCCAGTCTAATAAGCTTGGTTTCTTGTTAGATTTATTTATTCTGGTGGGGGAGGTAATGGTTTGGGAATACCCATATAGGTTAATATGGTTTGTGGGGAGGCTGCTGCAGTAGCAGCTCCAGTCAATGTTTGTGTTGCCTAGTATTATGGTTTCTTGGGGCAGGTATTGGGAAAGTCAGCAAAGTATGTTTTCCATGGTGGCAGTGTTGTTACCAGGTGGTAGATATATACAGATAATATAAATGGATTTGGAATTGTTAAGATGAAGTTTGGAGATAAGAATTTCTGCATTGGAGTCTATAGGTGGTTTACAGTTGTGAATCGTTAATTGTAAGCTAGATTTATATAGGATAGCAACCCCACCACCTTTCTTGGATACTCGGTCTAGTCTCAGGATATTATATCCAGGTAGGATGATTTCATTGTCTTTGGTTACAGGTTTTAACCAAGTTTCTGTTAAGCAGAGTATATCAAAGGAGTAGATTTCAGTTAGAGCTTGGAGTTAAGTTACTTTATTGTTTATGCTACGTATATTAAGGTGAGCAATTAAAAGGGAGTTCAATGGTTTAGACAGGGCATGAGTAGGTGATTCTTTGTGATTGAGGAGAGAGATAGGAGCTGTTGGTGGGCCTGGGTTAGGGTGGATGTCACCATCCTTTAGAGAGAGCAGTACACTTAGATAGTTTGGGTTGGGGAATCTGCTGTATAGAGGTAGGCCTTTCCTGGGGTTCTGATTGTTGTATTTTATGTGTAGTGTTCTATGGTATTTAATGTGTAGTGTTCTATGGTATTTAGGAAGTATGTAGTTAGAAGAGGATGTTATATTAGCATGAATAAAAAGGAGAGGAGAGTTGGTTTCTTTCTTGGGGTAGTTTAGGTATGGGCCTAGTGGGTTTTCAAAGGAGGTGAAAAGATGGGCGAGGATTAAAGGAGGTAGTAGTGAGTTGAGTGTGTGAATAAGAGTGGGACATAAGATGGGATCGGTTGTTTATACATTGTATGAATAAATATAGATTGATTGTAGGTAGAAACTAAAATTCACAGGGTGGAGATGAAAGAAGGGAGTAGGGTGTGGTGTGATAAAAGGATAGTGGCGAGAGGTTAATATTAGTGCAGTCGGGTAACTTGAGTGTTTAGAAAGTAAAGGTAGGAGGAAGAATGTGTTTGAAGAGTAATGGTAAGAGCAGGAGGTGTGGTTAGAGAGTAATGGGAAGAGGAAGAGGTGTGGTTAGAGAGTAATGGGAAGAGGAAGAGGTGTGGTTAGTAAGTATAAGGGTAGGACCCCTGGGGGTGGGTGGGAATTGGGGGTAGGGAGGGGAGTGGAGTGAGCCCGCAGGGCGAACGGAGCGGGTAGGAACAGATACTGAAGCAGTTAGCGAAAGACAATCAGCTAGGCTAATTCTGGTGGTAGGTTGGAATAGAACAGGGTCTAGAAAGCTGTCTGTGGTGTGTAGATATGGAGGGGGAAAAAAGAGAGGACAAATAAATCGAAGTTGTCTGTGCACATCCAAAAAGAGTGCAGTATTCGTTCTCCTTTGTTTTGTGGATTCAGGAAAAAGGTAGGCAAATGAATGGACTGATTTAGGGCCACACCAGACACCACTTTGGACATAAAGGATTAGTTCTGAGGGAAACCCTGTCTGCATGGAAGATAATGAAAGGCTCCACTGCCATGAGGTTCAGTAATTCAGACACTCTTCTTGCTGAAGTGATGGCTAGAAGGAAGGCTGTTTTCCAAGAAAGGAATTTAAACTCTGCAGTTGCAGCTGGTTCAAATGGAGGGAGAGTGAGCTTTTCCAATACAAAGTTAAGGTCCCAGGCTGGAGTAGGGGCTCGCCTGGGGGATATTAAATATTTAGCCCCTCTGAGGAATTGCTTTAGCAGGGGGTGACAGAAGTGGGGTGGTTCAGTATTATAATGTGCTGAAATGGCAGAGGCATGAATTTTAAATGACAAGAAGGATAGGCCCTTGTGGAGCATTTCTGTTAAGTACTGAAGAATATAAGGTAAGCTGGGCACCATTGTGCCCATCCCGAGTCTGGCTCCAGGAACAGTATCTTGTTCACTTTTCAGCATAGTATTTACTAGTACTAGGCCTCCTTGCTTCAAGAATGACATCTAGCATGTCCTTTCTGAGGAATGCTCAAGGAATTAGCCAGGCTGCAAGGTTGAGGGTTTGAAGCCGAGGGTGCAGAATCTGGCCAGCCTGCTGGGACAGCAGGGAAGGTGTCTGAGGTAGGTGCCATGGCTCCAGCAGTATCATACTGTGCAAGAGGGGGTACCAGTGCTGGCTAGGCCAGTCTGGTGCAATCAGTATTGTCCTTGGCTTGTCCTGTTTGATCTTTAGCAGAACCTTGGAGAGGAGAGGCAGAGGGGGCAAGGCATAAACAGAGAGGCTTTCCCAGGTAGAGGACAGGGCATCCACTTTCCAAGCTCGACTGTGGGAAGTCCTTGTACAGAATGTTTAACTGGTAGTTCTGAGGGGAGGCAAACAGGTCTATCTCTGGAGTCCCCCATTTGTTCCCAAACAGGGTGAATATTTTTGGTTCCAGTTTCCATTCGTGTGGGTCTATGAGATTTCTGCTTAGGTTGTCCACCAGTGAATTTAGCTTGCCTGGCAGGAATTGAGCTTGTAGGTGCACTTGGTAGCTCAAGGCTGTGTTCTACAGAACCATGGCTAGTTTGCAGATAGGGTACAAGTGGGTTCCCCCCTGCTTGTTTATGTACCACATAACTGTGGTATTGTCTGTCTTATCAATAATTGTCCTGGAAGGATGTGGTCTTTGAAGGCGGTCAGGGAATTCTGTACAGCTAACATTTCATTTTGGTTGATATGCAGGTGCATCTGACTGTTTCCATTTGCCCTGAATGCACTGCCCTGCCAGGTGTAGTCTGAGGAGTCTGTTAGGGTTTGGGCGGCAGGAGGTAGAGTGAAAGGGAGCCCCTTGTTGTGGTAGCAGGCCTCTGCCCACCAAGGGAACTCTGTCTTTATACAAGGAATGATAGGAATCATTGATTCCAGGGCCTGAGAATGTTGACACCATAGGCTTTTTAGATACCACTGTAGTTCCTTCATATGCAGTCTTGCATATGGAATTAGAATGCAAGAGGCCATGAACCCAAAGGCTTGCAAAATTTTCCTTGCAGATAGCTGGGTCTTTGTGGCCAATAGTTTGAAGTAGGTTGTCAAATAAACTTGTTTCTCTGGAGTGAGGTAAGCCATCTAGGAAGTTGTGTTCAAGTTTGCTCCCAGGAATACAATCTGTTGGCAGGGTACTAGGTGAGATTTCTTTTACTTTATGGCATATCACAGTGAGGTTAGAAGTTTCTTTACGAATGCCAGATGTTTTAATAGCAAGTGCTGGCTTTCTGCCTGAATCAGACAATCATCCAGGTATGGGTATATTTGAATATTTCTCTGCCTGTAAAATGCAATGGCTGGAGCTAGACACTTTGTGAATACCCTAGGCGCAGTAGATAAGCCAAAGGGAAGTGCATGGAGCTTCCCGTGAAGCATAGGTATTTCCTGTAAGATTCCCTTATTGGAATGTGCAGGTAAGCTTCCTTTAAGTCTAAGGTTGCCAACCAGGCATCTTTGCCTAGCATAGGAAGCAGCTGTTGAAGTGTTAGCATTTTGAATTTTGGGATTACCTAAAAGGTGTTTAGAATAGAGAGAGGTCCAGGATAGGATGCCAGGAGCTGTCTTTTCTGGGTACCAGGAAAAGTCTTGAATAAAACCTTGTCCCCTTTTCTTCTGCTGGGACAGGCTGAATAGCCCCGATACTTAGAAGAGAGAGAACCTGCTGTTGAGCCTCTGTCCACTTATTTCGGGGTAGGTCTGGCCACCCATTTGGGGTAGGGTGTGGAAGTGGAATCTGTATCCTTGGAAAACTATATTTCATCCCCATTTGTCCTGGGTAATGAGTTCCCAGTTTTTTGCATGCAGGGCAAGCTTTCCTCCTAAGGGAGCAGTCAATTGAGCAGGGCTTGGAAGGGTTACGGTTAAGTCATTGTGACATTTTTCCATAGGGGGTGTCTTATTACTTCCTGCTTTGGAAGTGGGAGCCCCCCACTGCTTAGGCCTGTGCGTAGCCTGGGACTAACCTAGGTGGTCTGCTGTTCCTGGGTTTGGACTGAGAAGGCCTGGAAGAGACTGAAAGGACCAGTTCTTTGAAGGCAAATGCGTACTAAATCTGGGAGGCTGTACTTGCAGGAAATCTTTAACAGTTTGCATAGATTTAGCTTTTTTCTCCATCTCTTTGAGGACTTCTGCTTTGTTGCCAAACAGGCAGTCTTGGTTTAAGGGAGCATCCAGTAATTCAGCTTCAACATGATCTGGCAAGTTTTGCTCCTTAAGCCAAGCATGCCTTCTAAGTATAGACCCATTGACAGCAGCCCTACAAGATGCTTCTAAAGAGTCAAAACCACATTGCAAAGTATGTTTACCAACTTGTTCAGCAGAATGCATCAAATCCTGTAATTCTTTGTGTTCAGCACAGTCAGGAATCAACATCATTTTCTGTTTAAGTAGTCCCATAATATGCTGCTGGTACTTTAACATATGAACCTGGCAATTTAAAGCCCAAATGGCCAACGTAGCAGAAGTGTATACCTTCTTGCCCAATCTGTCCAAGGCTCTAGAATATCTAATCAGAAGGGGTAGGATTTTTGGCAGCAGTAACCTTAATACCCTTTGGTCCTTGGGAAATGGTCTCTGGATCCACAGTAGGATTCTTGAAGAGGAACTTGTGAGAGTCCGGTACTCCGTAATACCAGTCACTTTTTCTGGGAGCAGTCGGTAAAGTGTTTGGGGACAGGCTAGATTCCAAGAAGGCATCATCTACAATGTCCAGAACAAGAGGGATAGCTAAAGGCCTGTGTTGAGGAAGAAGTAAGAATTCCCTAAACCTCTTTTTGGAGTCAGTAATCCTGGCTTTCCCAGCAGAAATGCTCCCTAAGAGAGTGTGCAAGGTTTCACCAAAAGAAAAATTCTTCTGGAGGGGAATCAGAGGGAATGGAATCCTCTGCATCAGAATCCTCATAGGTAGATAGGGGCAAATCCTGGTAATTAGAAGAAACAGAAATATCAGAATCCTGATAAGAATCAGAAGGAAAATCAGTTCTAGGTCTCTTAGAGGGGGAAGGCTGGCTTTCCCAAATTGAAGTAATAAGGTCTTCAGCCATTCTAAGCATTTGTTTTTTAGGTATATGGACCTGACCATGCAGTTGGGACATCTGTTTTCTAGGCATGGGTCGAGTTTTAGGCCTGGATGACGAAGATGGCATTGGATTAAAATGCAAATTTGTAGGCCTGAATACAGCCTAAGAAGCCGGTGCCAACACTCTGGACCAATCCAAGGTAGAGACATCCGCAGGTTTCATAGTTGAAGCATCTCGCGGCATACCAGACACTGAATGGGTCTCAGTAGTGGCCTGCAAATTTGAAGTAGTGGGTATGAGAGGCTGCGAAAGAGCCTCACTGCATACAGGCAAACTGACGACTAGCTTAACGGAAGCATTGTCGGCAGTTTTGGACCTATGTGGTCTGTCTCGGTCTTTATCCTTACGTTTTTCCAGAATATCAGTAGTCAGATGGCTTACCAAAGCCATTTCTGGATAGTTCTATCGAGTACCAAATTAATTTGCTGCAAAAATAGACAGACGACTAATAGTTTGGGGGTTGAATAAGGCACAAAACTGACAGCGAAGAACGTCGTGGTCTGGGCCTAAGCAAGGAATGTAGTACGAATGAAAATCTTTGAGGTATTTGCTTTCCAGACGTATGACAATTGTTAACTTTTACTGACATTGTTTAAGAGCATGAAAAAGGATCCCCAATGGGGTACTAAGCTTTTTTGAAGACTTTGGTTCTGAAACTCGAAAACGAAAATTTCAGGATTCGGCCAATTGGCACTTGTGAACCGCTTCTGCTTCGGGCACCACGTGGCAAGAAAGACTGATGTAATGGCGTCGGCTGCATGTTTTATACCCCTGACGACCTGATGTCATGGAAGAAGAGACAGCATCCGACGCAGGAATCCAAGACTCTGGTATTCAGGCCGGCTGAGGGCTACCTGCAGGCAGATGACCCAAATGTAATGACTGCAACAGTGAAACACGAAGAACATCCGAGTACACTTCCACTATTTGACTGATCAAGAGAGAAAAAAAAAAAAACGCTCCACCCATCACAGGATCATAGAAAATAAGAGGCAATTCAGCAGTTACACCACACACAATACCCACCCTCACAGTGCGTCTGCCTTCTCATAAAGCACATCAGTCTCACAGTAAATGTATGGATACTCATCCAATTGTCTAAGTTTAATTTGAAGAATACTACGGTGTAATTTTGTTTAAACTTGCAGTGCGAGTCTCTTCCAGAGGTGGGCTAAGCATTTGTCACTCCAGCACATTTTATTTATGTGCTGGTTAAAAATGCCAGCCACTACTTCTGGTATTAGTTGAGCTATCTGACTTGTGAAGATACACAAGATCAAGCAGGATGGGGTCCCTAATAGTTTAGAATGCAAGACATGGATCATTCCACAACATCCAATAAGATAGTAGTAGAGGAATAGTGCTTGACCACTTTTCTTGTAGCTTAGGGACTTTAGGCCAATATCTTCTAGCTTAGGGACCTCTGGGAACTTTCCCCATTACTTAGCATGTCTAACAAATGTACATCTAGATGGGTACACTCTCCTCAATGCAGACAGAAGGACATAACGTCTTCTGACCCAAGTAATATGCCTTTAGATATTAGATGTGCTAAACAGAAACATTTTTTGACTACTGCTATATTGTGGCAAAAGGAAAGGGAATTAATGACTAGGATTCCAAGATCCATTATAACACCATTTTGAAGCGTGGGTATTGGCTATACTGCACATTGAGGGAGTGAGCCTTTTCTACAAATGTGGCAATTTTACACTTTTTCACATTTAAATTTTATTTTTTTTTGTATATCGCTTGTTTACAAGCACTAGTTCCTGCTGCAAAGAGTGGGTATCAGAGACAGATTTGAAAATAATGCCTAGTTTACTAGTTATCTACAAACTTAGTTAACCAAAGGTCCCGATTCATGGTTTGGAAGTAGATGCCGAAAAGCCAGGGTCCAAGTAATGAGCCCTTGGGCATAGTGAAGCAATAACTATTAATCAGAATGTTCTCAATCTTTCACGGGTGGCATTGACTGGGGACCAACTAATTTTACTTAATAAAGGCCTGAACTTTATACCTGGCTTTTTTTCCCATGAATATCATGTTGTGAATGATGTCTTGGGCTTTTGTCGGAATCTAAACCTCAAATTATTCTTTACGAATTCATGCTCTCAAAGATCTGATGAGTTCAGATTTGGTAAATCGGAATTTCAACCTCCCATGAACAAGCATGTATCAATATTTATGCAATCTGTCCTTAGAGATCTTCATTTTCAGAATTATGGACACACTATTATGGCGAATAATCTCAATCAAAACGAGAATCTGGCCCTGGAACAACTCCGCAATAACAAAACATTTGCAGTTTTACCAGCGGACAAGGGAGGCGCAGTAGTGGTTCAAGATCTGGATGCTTATATACAGGAGGGTCTCCGACAATTGTCTGATAAAACATGTTACATGAAAATGTCTTTTGATCCCACTCCCAATTTCAAATGTCAAATTGATTTATTCTTGAATCTGGCATGTGAGGAGGGAATCATTAGTCGTGTGTGTCCCCATCTTAAAGTTGTTGAACCACGCAAACAAATCCTTTATTTATTACCCAAGATTCACAAATCATTAACTAAGCCCCCAGGAAGACCTATTGTGTCAGGGATAGGATCTTTAACACAGCCCCTCTCAGCATTTCTAACACAATACCTTAAACCACTCTTGGGTTTGGTCAGGGCCAGATTACAAGACACCACTCAGTTTCTCAAGATCATTCAGAACATACAGTTGGAACCAGACTGGCTCATGTGCACACTAGACGTCAAAGCACTGTACACCAGCATTCCACACTGGGCTGGATTACAATCATTGCAATACTGGTTGGACAGGGCCAACTTGTATACATCAGGATTCAACACACTGTTGATTTGCTTATCTGAACATGTACTCGACAAGAACGTCTTTTATTTCCAAGGGGAATGCTACTGGCAGCTTCAGGGTACTGCCATGGGAGCATCTTTTGCTCCCATATATGCGGATTTATTCATGGCATATTTTGAAGAGTGCATGATCTATGATATGTCCCACAATCTATACCTGGTGGAAATGGATATTTGGCGTCGATACTTGGACGATTGCTGGATGGTGTGGCGTGCGGATGTGGCATATCTACATGAATTTGTGGTATATCTAAATGGTAACCTCTGGGGATTGGAATTTTCTCTTACCTATGACAAACAAACCATCAACTTTCTGGATGTAACTGTCTACAGAAACCTGGACAATACGGTGTCCACGAAGGTCTTTCGTAAATATCCCCAATATAACACTACCTTACACGCTTCTAGCATGCACCCACACCACACCATCAGAAACATCCCTGTATCACAGTTTATGCGCATGAAACGTCTTTGCTCCAATCAGGAGGATCATCAGATGGCCAGTACAGATCTCTGCTGCAGATTTATGAACAGGGGATATCGTTATGTTGACATCAATCTGGCGAGAAATCGAGCCAAGAACACGGAGAGAACAGAATTATTGGATTACAAGAATCCACCTACTGACACTGCACAACCTACCATTAGGTTTATCACTACCTATGGTAGGAATTATAATGTCATCCGTGATACTATCATAAGACATTGGAATATTCTGCTCGCCAATGACCAGCTCAGATCCCTTCTAGGTGAGGAATGCAAGTTTTCATACAAAAGGGGTAAAATGTTAGGATCACACCTCTCTCACTACAAACATACAGGCAGTGGTGGGGCTATTCACAAACAGTTAACCCTCACGGGACACGAACTCTTGGGCACACACCCATGTGGTCATTGTGGATCATGTCAACAGATTACCAAATCCAAACAGTTCTCCAGCAGGAACATCAGCAAGGTTTTTGAATGAAAGGTATTTGGCAATTGCAGTAGTGACTGGGTTATATATTCAGCTACCTGTCACTGTGGGGCCTTCTATGTGGGTCAAACCTACAGACAACTTAGAAGCAGGATAAATGAACATCGCAGTGACATCAGAAACAAAAAGACCACCAATTCTAATGTACCAACACCTCCTCCAACATCCACAAGCACTATTTACGTTTATGATTATTGATCGAATTGTGGGTGATCGTAACAATAAACAGGGCTGGCATGGCATTCTGAATCAGAAGGAGAAATATTGGATCATTACTTTGGGAGCTATTTTCAGTCCAGGACTCAATGATCATTTTTAACCTTGATTTCCATAACTTTTCTTATATCACAGTTGTCCACCACATATCCTATCATGTGAACATACCAACATTCACATGCCGACTTATCATGACTATATATACCTATGAACATCGTTACTCAGGTATCACTTTACTTCTTGTAAGCCAGTGTAACTTCCATTCACTTCAGTGTATGTTTCTTACTTCATATACCAATTGGTTCCATAATACATATATTTTTATAATGTTGTTTTTTATCATGATGATATATGTTTATCAGATTTTTTGCTAACCTAGTACAGCAGGATATTGAATATTTCTCCTGTATTTTGCTCTGTGCACTTTGCTTTGACTACATCAGGGTGGTTATCAAATGCATTCCATTATTTGCTATATTTATAATTTATGGTCCTGTTATAATATATTCTCATGTTATTAATATGTTCCATACATATTTTAGCATAACTGGTCTATCTAAATATGTATACTGTTTTGCATTTATTTTTTGAAATTATTATTACTAGTATCATTCATTTTGAATTGCACTGTTTTTGGTGTCCCTATTCTTACTCATGAATATTAATGAATGACAGGGCAGTTTTTTTGCTCATTGGTCAAATCATACTATATATATGCATATGTATTTTTCATCCTCTGTTTATTCGTCTATTTGTTAGACATCCAGATAAATAATCAGGCCCCATGGAAGTAGTATTACTGTCCTTTTAAGTACTTTCAGTATGAATTCCTTTTGATATTATGAGGTACAAGGGATTCAGGACTTTGTGGAGTTAGAATAATTTTCATAGGATAAAGTTTGCACTACATTTGTTATGTCTAATGGGTCCAAGTGGTGCCATTTTGGATAAGTTCAGCATACTGTTTGGTGGTGTTTTAGTTTTCTAATTTAACTTAAAGACTTATTATACTTGGCTTCAGAAGGATAACTTAAGTTCATGGTTTGCCTTACTAGTCCAGACAGTAGCATTCAGTTCCATGATATTCTTGAAGAAATCTTTAATATGAAGAATTTTAGATCTGTTGTATGGCTTAAAGGAGCTTTTTTTCCCTCTTGTTATACAATTTCAGCTTGTGACCCCCCCCCCAAGAGTAGTTTGTTCTTAACATTCACCATTATATTTGGCTCTAGTCAGGATGGGACTTTTCTATGTGGGAACAGAATTTGGCTTTGTTGTTGTCAGATCTGATACTACAAATGAATTTGTATAGCTAATCACAGAGCTTGAAGAAGTGTGGCCATTTGAATTCCCTGAATTCAGAACCGACTGCAGGGGCTTAGAGAAATTTTGAAAGAGAAGGTTGCAAGTTTATGGTTAGACTTAACCAGGAAAGGAGAAACTTGATGGGTGGTACACGAGTGGTTATATTATTTAGGACCAGATCAAGAATATTATGCCCTCTAAATTTTTTTAATAAATCAGAAAATGTCCCTTGAAGAGACAGTAAAGGACAAGAATCTCTAGGCATAGCAAACTTTAGAGTTATAGGTGCTACAGTTTATTTAGTGGCACTTGAAATTATCCAGAATAAAATCCACAGATAATTGCAAATCCAGACAAGGTAAAATCCAATAGTTACTACAAACTCCACTTGCAAGTTAGAAAACGTTCACCTAGTAAGGCTTCATCAGGCACAACAGCTGAGTAGGTAACTGTGCAACTATTTAAAGCAGCAAGTCACGTGATAACACAATCAATTAGACCTTCTGAAATTCCACTAATAAAGGCTTTAAAGAAACATTTCCATTCAAGTCTGGTAGTAAATGTGCTCCAAAATAAAGTATCCAGTAAAATTCCTATGTCTCGGTGCAGTGTATTACATGACCACCTCACATAGTGTCAGGTAACACTTTTAGTATAAGAAACTTAAAATTAGGATTTATGCTTTTTTCTTTTTTATGTTTACATAAGGCATTCACTGAATTTTCCCTTCTAATATCAGAAATTTGATTCCCAATATGCATTTTACATTTCTGATCAACAAGCATACTATGTAGGGAACACTAAAGATTCTTTATTATATTTTATTGAACATGCACACCATTTTATTACTGTTCTTTGTGATCTGCTATCCCTCGTACTTACTAATAATGTGTTTATTTTTCAAAAGCAAAAAAGAGGCTTGGCAATGGGCACCCCTGAACCACACTGGTAAACTTTTTCTAACTTGCAAGTGGAATTTGTAATAACTAGTGGATTTTACCTTGTTGTGTGGATTTGTGATTATCTGTGGATTTTATTTTGGATAATTAGAGTAGTATGGGGTTTCTGTGACTTTTTGTTCTTTTATTGGAAATCTCCCATTATAGAGGCATTGTTGGTAATAGGTCATTTAAGTATATTTTAGGAATCTTGCACAGTTGTCAGGGTACACAGAGGGTGTCCCATAGCACACTAGTAAGTTGATAGTCTGTCCTGCTCAAGGTAAACTGGAGTTCAGGTAATTCAGTTTATGGGTTTCTTGTTCATAGGAGGTTACTAGGCTGATGGCCATGGAGCCCTTACAATCTTAGCATATTTATCCCAAGCTGCCCCAATTGGCAGTGGTTAGACGAGTGAAGTTCACAGAGGTAAGGGTCTATGGTAGTCAATAATGACTTCCTCTGTCCAGGAAGGACATGGGCACCACCCCAGGAGTGAATTTGCAGTCACCCATTTATTGACCAAGTTTGCTGTTGAAGAGGATCAAGGGAGGGGCTCTGTTTCACATGAATTGGAAGCTTGTTCTAGAGAAGTGGCTTTCTCTGGGAGATTTAACTATCTCTCCAGCATGACCTGTTAATGTCAGAGGCTAGGTTAAGATCCCTGGATCAAGTGAACCTTGTGCAGTTTGATTTACTAATCTGTAGCATTTCCTTCAGGGACAGGCGAGACTATGCCCTGCAAGCCAGGCACAGGTCGCACCTTAGCAACCTGTTGGCGACAGAGCTTTTAGTCTTTCCATGCAAGATTTTTTTTTAACCTGTAAATTCTTGGAGCATTGTACTCCATTGGGCTGATGAGGTCCAAATATAATGGAATTATAACATCCTTAGATCTAGATGCAATGCCTTTACTTACAAGATGTACCACCTAGAAGGATTTCCTTACTATTGTGGATACATGGTGGTCAAAGTTCAGGTTGCTATCAACCTAAGTACACATATCACATACCACTGGGGGTGGGGGGTGCTGTCTATAATGTAATTAGTAGGGATGTCACTTTCCCAAAGTGAATAATAATGCATTTTTTTGCATTTAGCTTTAATCTGTGGCTTTGGTACCAATCAGTTGCCTGTGTTAATACTGTCTGCGGTACATGATCATTGGGGATCTCAGGGATTGCTCTCAATTTGCAAGAGTTGGTGAACTTGGTCAGCCACAGTCTGCCCAAGTTTGCCTGGACTTATGAGAAATAAACTCCAAACAATAAAGTGGCCCAGCTCAGAAACCTGTGGTATGCCACTGATAACTTTTGCTAGAGGTGAGGTTACCCACTTTTACAATAGGTGTCCTGTCAGTGAGTCAGCTGGCTACCCATCTGGTAATGTAAGGGGTCAATTCCCAATTAGGAGTGTTTCTTTAAAATACCAGAGTGAGGGATTGTATCAAATGCCTTATCTAGGTAAAGATTTGCAGTATACACTGTTTATCCCTCATCTAGGACCTTCGTGAATTTCTCAAAGAAGTCAACCATGTTTAAAGAGGCATGATCTACCTTTAACCAAGCCAAACTGGGTTGGGTCCAGAGGTTGGAGATTACAACTGTCCTTGTTAATAAAGGTCCATAATGATTCTTTACATGGCCTTGTAGATGAGGTTAGTCAAAGTTATGGGCCTATAATTCATAGGGTCGGATGATGGTGCCCCTTTGTGCAGCGGGATTACTGATGCTCTCCTACATTCTGTCAGAACATAGTCAGTTTGCTGGCCATTGGTAAACAGGAATTCAAGTGGGTCGGGCCAGGTCATGTTTAAGTTGTTTAAAAGGCAACTTGGGATATTGTCTGGGCCCACTGATGCAGTGTTTTTTGTCTTTGAGAGTGCTGAGATGGCCTGCTCTCTTGAGATAATAGGCAGAGGAATGGTGACATATATAACTTTACAGATGGCTAGAGGGGACAGAAGTGTGAAGTTTGCTCTAAATCTGTCAGCTAGCAGGTTGGTTATTACCTCTGGTTGAGTATGGATGGTGCCATCCACAACCAGTTCATTGCATAGCTGGGTATTCCCGTTGAGATTCTGGAAGTAGTTAAATAATGCCTTGTGATTCTTAGCTGGAAGGCTATTTTTGCTTTGTAATTAGCTTTGGAGGACATGACAACATCTCTGATTTGGTTGTTTAAGTTAGAGAGGGATTTCTCCCTCTGCTGAGCCAGTTCCCTCTTATTGTTGTACATTGGTTTCTTTCTTCTGTCGTATAGGCTGTTAATACTAGGGGTCCACCAGGGTGGTTTGCTTTTTCAGCAAGACCTGGTTTTAATCTGGTCATGTACAGGAGATTCAATACACCTGCTTAAATGGTTATACAGGGCATTGGTGTACACCTCTGCACAGGAGTCAGTTATCTGTGTTTAAGGGGGGCTTTGAAACTTCTTATACCATCACTTAGTAGGAGGCAATTTGTCTTTGAAAAATGAAAAATTCTTAAGCATGTTTGAGCCTGATTAGTTACCCGGTCTTACAATTATATCAAACGAGACTGATTTATGACCCGATCATACCAGGCAGGACATCACAGGGGGGGGGGGGTGGAGTGCAATGCTCTCCCATGTTAGTGAGTACTATGCCCAGGACATTTTGAGCCTCTTGTTGGTGTGCGGACTAGCTGTTCCACAGCACCAGCATTTGCATTGACAAAGTCCAAGAACCTCTGAGCCAGCATGGTCTGTGGTCGTGCAGGTTTTCCAGTGTTGGGCTGTATAGCAAGCGACTCCAGTAAGTCCAGGCATTCAGTATGTTTTTCCTGTTTCATGGTGGGGGACCTGTAGCTAGCTATGATGTGGTAGGGGCCTTTGCCTAGGTAATTGGACATGGAGTAGCTCAAGAGTCATACTGTTTGACTAGTCTCTAGGTGTACTTATCCTTAATAAACATTGATACCTCCTGCTTTGGCTCTTTTACACTCAGTTTGTGATTTGAAGGTGTGGAAGGTATTTTAGCCCTGCATGGCTGCAATGCTATCCGTGCCTTTGAACCATGTCTTGGTGACTGCACAGACATGACATTAGCATCTTCCAAACTGAGGGGCTTTCCAGGGAGTACAGTTTCTTGTTTAGACTCCTAGCATTACACAGCAGTGCCTTGAGTTTATCTACACAGGAATTTGTTATGTTGGGAGGTTGGTTATTTTGACACAGCTTAAAAAAGGCACAATAGGGGTGGCTAATGCCTTTACCAGTATCCAAAAACATAAGGGAGACTGATGTAGACCATCTCTGGCAAAGCAATGTGGCCTGTCAACCATGTCTTCACAAGCTAACATATACTGGATCCCCTTGGACTGACACCGAAAGCCAAGCCAATTGTTAAAGTCAAAATCACATTTTGATTGTATTGTGGCATCATCCTTGGAGAAGGTAGAATGCTGCTTAAGGCTAAGCTTACACCGGTCTGTGACACAATTTGAGAGCTCACTCATGTTTTTCTTCATGCAGTCCAATGAGATATGCCTCAAGTCATTCACCCCCACATGGACGACGACAGAGTTATACCAATACTTGTGGTTGAGTGACTCGAGTGCTTGAGTGACTTGACAGAGCCTGGCACTGGACAAGCAGTTAACTGTAACCCACTCGTTATCCAGCCTGGAGAGAGGAAAATTCATGTCTCTCACAATGGAGTCACCTATGACCAATAAATTAGGTTTTTTGGTGTTGCGCCTTATGGGCTTATTTGTCGAGACATGGATATATATGTGTGTGTGTGTGTGTGCGCGCGCGTGCACATGGGTACATGTATGTGTGTGCGTATATATATATATTATATATATATATATATATATATATATATATATATATATATATATATATATATATATAAATAATGTATGCATGTGTATATATACACACACACACACACGTGTGTGTCTGTATGTATGTGTGTGTATTTGTGTATGTGTTGTTATGTTGTGGTTGTTTTTTGCATTGTTATGGGTGTAAGTGGTTTCCCATTTGGGAGGCCTCTAATCTTTTGGCAAGTTACTAGTGTGCACCTCCACATATGTGGGTTTATGTATCGTGTTCTTAGTGTGTGAAGTTTGTGTGTGTGGGCTCGCTGACAACTTGTTTGGCATTAGACTTGTCCTTATGTGAGAGTCTGGCCTCCAACTTCATAGTATAACTACATCTCTCACGTACCACTATTTGTTTAAGGAGTAAGTGGTTGTCAGTATACATAAGACAATTGCTACATTGCCTCAGTATGCCCATGTCCATCATGCTGGCCAGAGAAATGGGAAACTGCCCATCCATGATAGCAGGTTCTTACTGTATGCTTTACTAGGGAAGTGAATGGGTTAATTTGACAGGACTGTGCTGGTAGCGCCGAGACTACAAGAGGGACCTATATTTTGTGCAGGTTAAGGTTGATCAATAAGGCAGTGCTGCCCAGTGTACCAGTGAGTTGTTCATCAAGCAGCAGAAAAGCTTGGAAGGGTTTCAATGACAGCTGTTTCAGGAAAAATTGAGCTTCTAGTCTTTTACATCTATACAGGGCACTGCTAACCTCCGCTGTGCAAAGAGAGTAGCACCATGCAAAAGGGAGGCTTAAATATGAGCAAACAAACAAGTTTTAAGCTAACTACCAATCAGAAAAGCACACAATTAGCCTTCCAAAAGCAATCTCCAAATCAGACAAGTTAGGACAGCACACTTCTACCACAAGGATGCAGAAAAAAATCTTTTTAATGTAGAATAGATATCTTAGAGCCAAAGTGTAATAAGACTACAGAAACTGTATACAACAGCCCTACAACTAACAATGTAATACAGTGCAATTAACTACTTGCAGCAGCAGTGAGTACAGTTTTTTTTTTAACTGCTGAAGTACAGTTGCAGCATGTAAGAGAAGTGCAAAAAAAAATATTTGGAGCCTTTGTGTGCATTTCCCAGCTCAGACAGACCAGGTAACCCCTTCTGCCACTAGATGAATAATCCTAGTCCTCCTAATGTAAAAGCACAGTAAAGGAGTGTACGGAGTTTTATCTGCCTAAAAATTATGTGATCCCTGATAAATATAGAAACACTACCACACTGTTGTCAGACGTAGTTGCATGGTAGGCACAAAACCTAGGCATGGAGGGAGTGCCATCTTTACACAGAAACTAAGCCTCAGTAATTACTCAAACGTGTACATGTTCAAATTGAATGGCAGCCTTAAGTTCAGGCAACTGGATAAGAATTCTGGAATTGAGAACCACCACCTAGATATGGTCCAATTAGGGACGGAGATTGCTACACTGATATCGGCTGTAGTTATATGTTCATTAGCTCAACTCTGCCTACAAAAAGGGACAATGTGGATAGCAAGGGCATTGGCCAGTATGTGGAAGGCATGGAATGAGAGATGCAGACCATCATTTACAAAGCAAGTTGAACTGTCAGTCATCTCATCCCTTGCTGAAATATGCTGGACTGGCAAGGTAACTGTAGAGACCAGTCATCTTTTCTTGCTGTATACGTATCATTCTGGGAGAAGGAAGAATTCCACTCAGGACCACTGGAACTGGTCTAGAGTTTTCACTGTGCGATACCATAAACCTCCTGGAATAGAGGCCCATGGGATATATGCCAATAACCACTTAAGGACATCAAGTGTTTCAGCTACATGGCTTGTGAATGTCCATGACTTAGTTTTTTCCTTTTAAGATTTTTATGGACAGATTCAGGCCAACAAAGCCAAAGCCACTAACTGTGGACATGCATGTTTCGGCCTCCTTATGAACCTTGTCAGGACAGTCAATTCATCCTGGACTACAAAAAGATACTTTGAAAAGGCCTGCAGTTTAGCTACTTTTTTGGTTACAGCTTTAAAACACCTTAGTATACAGTGAAACAAGCTCTGAGACACACAATTGAGATCCATTCAAGAAACAAAGAAGCAATCCTGTTAAAGGAATACAAGATGACAGTGACTGGCACTAATCCATTATATGCCAGTGGGATAGGGATATACCACTACTTCCTTATGTCTCGCATGACTCATAAAAGCAGACTTTAAATGGATTATGGGAAAGAGAAAGGCTTGAAGAAAAACAAGATCACATTGATAACATCACACCCCATTGGTAGCCATTTTGTAAAAAACATAATAAAGTTCTATAATAAGCAGCCAGAGTGATTTTGAGGTGTTAAAATAGCCAAGAAAACAAAGAGTGAAAAAATATATTTTTTTTAGTTCTAAGGTGGAGTTTCTTTAAATTTGTACATTCGTATATATGTGTTAAGGCCTTATTAATAACTGTAATAACAGACATTCTGAGTGAACTTTGTTTCTAATAAATTAACCAGCATTGAAACCTGCATCATCACTACATGTTCTCTCAAACTGAGAATAAGGAATATTTTAAGACTGCATGTGGGGTGGCAACTGTGAACTGACATAACAATTCTTGCTGAATGGCTTCCTCTATATAGTAGTACTGGCCAAGCTATTACTCAGCTTTATTATAGCTGTATTAAATTAGTTAAAAGAAACACTAAACAATGCCAAAATTGTTACTACTAGGCGATAACCAAGAAACAGGATGCAACCGAGTCACCAAATACTGCTTAGTCAATGAAAAAATAATCAATGAACGTTGCCAGCAGTCTTTTTCATCTTTCCCCACTGTTGTATAACCTTACAGTTGGTACATATAAGTTTGGGTTATGTCGGGCAAAAAAAAAAAAAAATTGGAGATTTGGAAAACTGATTTCAGTGAATGTTAAAAACAAACTATTTGGTGACTCCAGATGCTTCCCTAAGAAACAATCTAAGTTGGTCAACTGAGCTCTTCCACAGCAACCAACAAATAAATGGACCACATCCACGTATCCACAAATGGCAATATTGCTACTTTCACTGCAGATATAGTACAATGCATATGTGGGAGCAAAGGCTGCTCCCCTGGTGGTACCTTAAACCTGACAACCATTGTAACTAAAAAACACACAAGACATTCATTGTCAGACATTTCAAGTAGCTTCAAAATAAATGCATGTGTATGTACGCAACTTACATTAAATAAAGGTGTGGGAAAGTAAAATTTTCCATATGGACTGTCAAGCCCCTGGTAAATGTCAAATATGCTATAAATGCAATCAGTGTGTGCCATCTCATAAACCAGATATGTATAAACTGACAACAAACAGGGAAGTGATAGCCATTTTAAAAATCTTAAATGTGGTTTGGTGGCATTCTTAAAAATAATACTGCCCTCTGGAAATACTTATCATGTGACTTGGTAGTGCTGAAGTAAAATTGCACATTCATAATTTTCCTCCAACAGTTATTTATGAATATTGTATTTTTGTGTTTTATTTTGCTTGCTTTTGTTAGACAGCCACAGTGGTGCAGCGGTTAGCGTTGCCGTCTCACAGCAAGAGGTTCTCCGGTTCAATCCTCAGCTGGGGTGCCCTTCTGTGCGGAGTCTGCATGTCCTCCCTGTAGTCATGTGGGTTTCCTCCGGGTGCTCAGGTTTCCTCCCACATCCTGAAGACATGTTATAGGTGGATTGGATACTCTAAATTGGCCCTAGGTGTGAGTGTGTGTCTTCTGTGGAAGGTTGGGCGCCGGGCTGGCAACTCGACACCGTAAAACTGCCAGTCATGAGTGGACAGGTGATCCACTGTGGCGACCCCTAACTGGGGAAAAAGCCAAAAGAAGAAGACGACTTTGCTTGCTTTTGCTGCTATAATGACTAGATCTATTCTAATTTAAATTTGCAGACTATCAGAGGAAGTAACAAGTATGCAATACCCCATTTGCAAAATATTACAATACGTAAATCATCAGAACATTGAATCTCAACCTTTCGTCAGCTGGTATGGTACAAGGTCGTTCCATTACTTCATTTCAACAAATGGAAAAATCGTATGCATTTACACATAAAATTCAACAGGGTAAATCATAAATGGAGTGGACGCTACATTGCTTTATGGATTTTAGTTTTTTTTTTAATTTTAGTTTTGTTAGTTACACCAGAAGACATTCTTGATACAACCTTGCCACTTTTCAGCCAAAAATGGATATTACAAGTAAAGAAATCAGTTAACATTGGTAGAATAAAAGAAATCATTGCTACAAGGAAACAGAACAATTTAAACATTAAGATAATTACATGCAGATATTGGACTAACACCAACAATGACCAACTGATAAGTAATGCACAGGGCAGATGTGGATTAAAGTGGGTAATCAACGATATAAAAGCAAGAGACAAGTACATAATACTGACTGGGTAAATATGAGCAACCTGGGCATTCTGCAACTGAAGATTCCAGTTTAGTGATGCCAAGAGTAAGCCAGCCTTCTGAAGGTGGTAGTACATAACCACTGAATGCAATTTTCAGGTAAACTGAGCTAAAAGGAAAGTGAAAGGGACTGCTAAATAACAGATGTTGGTCCGAAATGCAGGAGGAATGCAGCTAGAATGGTTAGTACAGAGAACAACACTGCATTCCTTACTCTCTGCACTCAATCATACTAAAACCTGCTTTGCAAGGTAGGACAGCATTCCAGGTATACCACAGATCTTTAGTGGGAAAACTCTTATTCAAACTGTTTCACATTCAGGGGCAAGTTACAGCATATTCAGAATAAGTAACAGACATACTCATTAACTTGCATATATATGAATGCATGAATAGTGTGCATGTTTTGTGGCCAGTGATTTGGTTCACTGGGAGCCTTGCAGCATACATAGTGTTTGTGCTCCCAGATAGTGGATGTACATGAATAAACTGCCAAAAAAAAACTATGTGGAGCATCAATAGTCCTGGTTATTACAAGAAACAAACAGAATGGTGCTGCTCCATTCTGAACTTTATGCTTTAGAAGCCAATTAAAATTTCTTTCTGGCAGACAAAGCTACTACTCTGCGATTGTCTCAACCTTGACAGAAATGACTGCATTTTGCTTACTTACATAACCTTCATTAATGTGCCGTTTTAAATCACATGCTTAACATTTTATGAAACCACTGCATTTCCAAACCTTTGGAAAGCAATCGTTTTTAATGTTGTTCTTCTTTCGGCTTTTCCCGGTTAGGGGTTGCCACAGCGGAACTCCGGTCCGCTAATGATTGGCAGTAGATTTTTTTTTTTTTTTTTTACCATTTTTAATACAGATTTTAAAATCTAGCACCAGTAATCACACAAGACTCCTTTAGATCAGTCTTTTTACCATCTCCTCTCACAAACTTCTAAGAGATAACCATTCCTTCTTTGCTAGGACTTTCTGGAAGATTACGATCTTGTGTTAGAAAACCAACATGGTTTCAGCAACGGGTGAAGTACAACCATTACTCTTCCCTGCTTTACTGACAAACTGTCATGGAACCAGGATTAACAGCAGTACTGTTTGTTAACTTAAAATGATCTTAATTCTGTCTCTCTATCTTGGCTGCTTTAAAACTGTGAGGTATACAGCATAGACCTTACCAAATGATTCAAGGACAAGGTGGCCTAATGGTTAAGGTGTTTGCCTTACAAACACAAGGTACAGGGTTTGAATCTCACAGGGGGATAATTGGCTAGGCTTAAAATGGCTCGCAAGGGCAGTTAGCCTAGTACTAATCTATGAACCTAAAGGCACTCCATCCACATGTTTGGGGCCTTTGCTGTTGATCTTAATTCATTCATTTGTCTACATCCATGTTGTTCATAAGTAGAATGATGCAATGTTTTCTGACAAATTACCTGGAACTGCAGGAAGGAAACAGACTTGTACTAATACTGGATAACCTCCTCTTCAGTGTTAGTGTTGGTTCTGTGGCACTAACCTAAGAAACAAATAATGCTTTATTAGCACCTCAAAATTAATTTCCAGAACTTCCTCAAACTTAACAGACCCTGCTGTATTAGGAAGTTTCAAACTGGTCTGACTAGCCTGGGTGTCTGGATAGACACTTTGCTCATATTTACGGAGGATATAAATAAGAGTGTTATGAACAGAAACTCTTCGAAAAATCTGCTAAAGAATTTGTGTTCTTTGAACAGAAGAATATTTCCCCATAGAAAGGATATAGTTAGTCATTCTCAACCTTCTTCGCTTGCTTTCACTTATGACCATTTCTTCATCAGTTAATGCCAATTTTCTTTCAGGTGGGTCTGAACAAATTGCATCAATCCATATGCAATTATGTCCTGTAAAAACAGAGCTACTATGTAGATAAAGTTCACTGTCTGCCCATCTCTCAAAATGTCAAACAAGTGACTGTGGCCTTTTCTTCAGTAAACTTCTTCATATGAACAACTGCCGTTCCTCACTGAATAGAAATCTTCTAGAATTCTTCACTCTTCTTCCTCCATATCACTATGTACTTTAGACAAACATGGGCACACCGTACTTGTACCGGTCTGCCATTTTTTAACATAGAAGCCAGATTCAGAACATTACTATTACTACTTCTGAACTGTCCTCTCATACCTTTCTGCCAAAAGTAACACCTTTCTTTTTACTTAATACAAATGCCAAAGCTACACTGATAATTAACTTAGTGGAGGCCCATACCCTTACTAAAGCTGCACATTTGTGATGCTTCACAAGATGAAAACCTGTTACTGTAAATCATGATTCTCTTGTACTTGTAGAACTCATCTTGTATCTTTTTTATTACTGTGATTAGTCAGGAGTGAAAAAGGATATCTTAGGTCCAGCCCAGTCTATTATCCAGTGAGTATTGTGATAGGTAGAGCTTTCCCGTTACCATTAACTGGATTCAATGGATAATCAAAGAATTGAAAAAAAATAAAATAAAAAACAAAATAAAGCAAGGAAACAGCCTAAATCCTCTCTTCATACAAGTATCACCAATTTTCACGTAATAGCCACCCCTCCTTCAAATTCTTCTTGACCTTCTACCCACTTTTGAGATCCACAAGACAAGATCACAAAACATGATGTCCAGAAACTCCAGCATATCAGCTCAATACATAGGTAACACTAGCTTAACTGACTCAAGACCCAACATGCTGCCTCCCTCACATATAATAAACAATGCCCACCTTCTGGTAGTTTCCATGCATCTCTACAAGTAAACTACTATCATCCTTTTTTACAAACCTGGCAACCACTAAGGTAGTCAATTATCTATAGTCATTGATTTTCTCATATCTGCTCACTAAAACAATTGTTTCCTCTTAAAAGGATTACCTCAGTATGGTATTTTATGCAACAGAAATACGACTTGGATGCAACATGCTAGGAGCTGAACTCTATCTACAGGGCTATAAACCTAAATGGTGTAGATATTCAACATTCTTCCTAGCACTGGCCATCTCAGCAAGGCACTATGTATAGATGTTACTAATGACATGCACTACCTACTTTACAGAAATAATCAGTTTCTCAAATGGCTGTATGATTTTACAGTGACTTCACCGAGCACTTTCAAAATTAAGGACTAACTTCTTCCTCAAAAAGCATGCCTGTTACTTGGCGGTGCCCATCACAGAACATCTCCTGATCTTTTATTTCTCAACGTTCTTATGTAATACCCAGACCTTAGCTGCAACTTCCATGGAAATGACCCATCTCTCTACAGGATCATCATAAACCCTTCTCACATCTCCATTTTGCAGCAATGACCTTTGAGGTGCATACAAAGGCAGTCTCATAAAAGCTTAAATGAAATCATTCATCAAAAATTACAGCCAGGTTATATGAAATAGCAGCCAGATTAAGCTTTACCTCAGCCCAATAGCAAGTACTAGCAAGTTTCATTCTTTGGTTAAAACCAACTCACACCCTTTCTATGCATTTAGGTAATTCGTCTAACACTATTACACTGAAAAAGTAGCTTATAGTGTTTTAAAAACAGTCTATGCCCAAAAATTTAGTCCAAGAATGGCAAAGGAATTTTGCTTCTTCAGAGTATACATTACTACTAGGAGTAGTGCCATCTGCCCACAATACAAATATCAAACCCTTTCCTACAACATTTGTAGGATTCATTCTTCTGGCACTGCCTAGAATGCACATAGTCACCATAAAAATGGGAGGCAATCTGCATATCTGTAGTCATGCAAACTACGTACTGCACCTGTTTTAGTTTCAAAAGTCTAATTTTGCAGCTGTCTCAGAGTGGTACACACTACAGTAGGATATACGAATAAGGGACAGATTAGGTTCCAGCAATCTGCTCAAGTTTCAGCTTCAGTTGTTTTGTGCGTAGTTTCAGGGGATAACGGATACACTTTCTCCTTTTCCTCTTTCCATACTTTCAGTTCAAATCATTATTGCTAAAAATCAGTTATACACATACATTTATTTTATGTAATGATGTTGTCACTGCTTATCCGAATCACGAGAGCTGATGTCCCTTCACAACTCATATGGAAAAGTTTCCACCCTGATAAAACAAATGCCACCTCCTATACAGTATATTGTTTAAAAAAAAAAAATTGGAGTGCTGTGGAGAATTTATGGCTAATTTATAGAAAGTGTTATGACTCACTGAGGGCTTCTACCTGCCACAGTGTAGATGCTAAACTGCAGATCATGACATAGAAACGGAGCAATGCATGAATATAACTACTCAGAGACTCGGAAAATTGTACAGAGTCAGGAAAACAACTGAGTGCAGTTCTCCCACACAGTGAGTGACTCAAGTGATTTAAACTGGGTCAATAGGAAGCACACTCGAGACTTTGAGGTCAGGAAAACCGTAAACTTGTGGGTTCAATACTGGTGCTGAAATAGTAGGAGGGAGGGGTGCTGCACTTCTGAGATACCATCCCTTAGCAGATGCATAGGCTACATAATGTGCTTTCCCCAAAATATTTGTACATAAATTGAGGAGTCTGAAGTCTCAGTGTGCAACACTGAGCCATATAGGTTGCTCAACTGCAATACATTTTTTTCCAATCTGTAGCTGGGTTAGGTTCAGTCTAGCATTAACTACAATTAGCATACATAGAACTGCAAGCTAAATAAATGCAACTTATTTTCCTGTTGATTAGATTCAAATGTACCTTGCAGACAGGTGTCTGGCTTTTGGTATACCTCTCCATCCATGGACTACTTTAGTTTCACTGCCTTGTACGTTATGTTGATAGCTCATTTTTCACAACATTGCTGCACTCTACATTCAGTAGAGATAATCATACATGTCTTTGGACTCAGGCACTCACTAGCCTTGTCATCCAATTCTCAGCCTTGATTCTGCTGCGTGCCTTGGAAAGATTCACGTTTCTTCTACAGATCCAAAAAATTTTAATCAAGAGTTAAACATCTTTGAGCTCACCGTTATGGAGTTGTTTAATGAAGATATGGTTACTTCAACAGTATCCTACTCCCTCCCTCATAACCAGTTCTAAAGAATTTTCCTTGTGAAATGCTTAGCTTCATTTCAGACAAACCATTTAGTAAACCAAACTTCCACCTCTGCAGGAGAACAGGAAGTGTCAAAACTTCTGCAAACTTAAAAAAAACCTTGACACACATAATTCTCTGCACTATTTCATTAAAAGAAAACTTTGAATCACAGAATGCTCAATAAAAGAGTAATGTGCACAAGTGGGTTGTGGGTAAGGAACAAGCCTTCCTCATCCCTTACGTGAACAGTTTTCCCACACAGTCTCTGGTAAACAGTGTACTCATTTTCAAGGTCACTACAGCTCATAACAAAAAAAAAAATAAAAAAAGTCCTTAGACTTGAAAGGTTACCGCAGGTCAAAGTGTACCCTGCAGAAGTACCAGCAAAGTACTTTAGAGCACACTGTGGATTCAGCTCTTCAGCTTTAGTGCATTTGACAAACAAAACAATGGCTTTAGGAAACTTTGGCTGCTGGTTCTACACTTCAAGAGGTCAGATGGATGGGGGAGTACTAAGGTTTGTTAAGCAGGCTACAGAATGAATAAATTATTTAAATGACCTTTCTTTTATTTATCATCTCCATTTTGGCCCCCGTTTAGCATATCAGCCACCACCGATGCCACACAATTTAGGACACCGGATGCAATTCTTGACATACTAGGACCTGATATTTTATCCCCACTGTCTAAGAGAAGACCGAGGCATTGTAGTGCAGCAACATCCTTGAGATCAGCATTTTGTTTTGCTTTATCCAGTCCCTGCTCCCTCCCCAGACTTGCAATGACAAAGCCATTAAGACAGATAGCCCCCACAGTGGTGAAACACACTGAAAGATATATCAATCCCTCACTTCCTCCTGGGATAGACTGCACTAAATACAGAGCCACCTGTAACCAAACAAGGGTTGAGTGAGCTGGGTTATTACTAGTTAACTGTGACCCTGCCAGTCAGCATCACAACAGTCAAGTATCTGAACAGTATTAAATGCACTTGCTAATAGCGGTCAGTGTAACTGCCAGTGTTCACAAAATCTGCCAACAAGCAGGTCTCTGAAAAAGTAAGTCTGAATTATTTTGCATTTAGATGTACAAGCAAATGTGTGATAAACTATAGTGCAGTGGCAAATTAAAACTGGTGCTGGCAGAATTGATGTTCACTGGAAGGTCTTTGCTTCACAGAGCCAGCAGCCAGGGTTTAATCATTCCTTCGGGTCACAGTGGGTGTGGAGTTTAGAAGCTCTTCCTCTGCAATCACAGGTTTTCAACGTGTAGTCTGGTTTCCTCCCACATCCCAAAAATATGCTACTCTCCTGGCAGCACGTCTAGGTCTGGTAGTTTAACATACAGCTTTAAGACTGTGTTACTAGAGCTAAACACTGCAGCAGACCTAGGCACCATTTCTAAAGCATCCACTAAATACAGTGTGACCTTGAGCAAGTCATTTAACCAGACACTGCTCCTAGGACACCCTGAAAAGGGAGTATGTGCCCAGTGAACTTACTCAATTAACATTCTGACAAGCTAATTGTTTGGTTAAAGAACTCACAAAGTAAAAGCTTCTTCTTAAATATAAAAATACTACTAGCAATGTCCCACAGAGCTCAATACTGTCCCATCTCCTTTTTGCTATTTATTTCTCATATATCTAATCTAGTATTCCAGGTTTATGGCTAACCTTGCTGAAGGGTGCAAAACAACTTCCCTCTAAATGGAAATAGGTTTCTAATGGTGCCCTATAGGCCACAGTATTCTACGTTTGATAACTACAAAATGGTCGCCACTGTCAGCTCACTTTGACAGAAAGTTACTTCAGCAAGGGCTTACTGGGCCATCTCCTGGTGTATGAACAATGGTGTGGTTCTAGTTGATAAATAAAATTTTCCATCTATCACAAAGAAACATCCCTCCAAATCAATAGTGTAATTAGCTACACAAAATCAATAGTGCAAACAGCTACACATTTGTGAACCTGTGTTGATAACTCACAATCTTATGAACATCATGTCTCCAGTCTATATGGCACCTCTTTAGGAGCTAAAATAGTCTTGGTTTCCTTGTAATCATAGCTCACAAGGCCATTCAGTGGATATAATTCTCTTTTGGTACATACTTTTCTAAGCAGATTGCTGAATTTGGGAAACCTCAGAGACAAAAAAAAAAGACAATGAAGTTCCTTAGTTACCTTGTACTCATTCGCCAACAGCCATGGTGAACTTTGCCTTGCTTTTTGAAACATAAAAGACTCCTGCCCTGCCCTATTTGAAGCCTTGTATTTCCATAGAACAAATGGTTCTTCAAAACATCCATACCAAAGATGTCAACCTATATCAATCACTTAATAAATAAATACGATAGGATTGGTACCTAATGCTACTCACTCAATGCCTGTGGAACAAGCTACCTCTGCATACATGAAGCAGTCCATTAGGCACTTTAAAAGCTAATCTCAATAACTGGATGGACAATCAAATTCTCTCCGGCTTACTCTGCATAGCCCCTCTAGATGACTGCAATGAACCTACTTAATTAAACAGTAGATCAAGGGGTTTACTTGGTTAGGCTCTTAAACGTCTTAGCAACAAGTTGTCTAGTATAAACCTATAGATCTACAAGTCTAAAAGTTGCATGGAAAAAACTGTCCAACTAACTTAGTTGTTTAACAGTTTAGAGCAGAGGATTCAACTCTAGACTACAAGCTGAAGATAATTAACATCTCATACAATAGGATCAGATTCCCTTGGCCTTCTTTTACCTACAGTACGACAGTTGGCTAAACCAGCTAGACAGAAGTCTGTCCTGGGTGACCCATGAGCAAAGTGTGTATGTGTGTTTTATATATAAATATAAATAAATACACCCACATATGTATGCATGTATCTTATTATTTGCAGCAATATTGCTAACTTAGGTACAACAGTCATTTGTTGCTCCTGTGTTGCATTGATATCCCAAAAAAGCGTACGAAGTATGAAATGTTGTGTTTTTTTTTTTTTTTTATACTTGCATGCCCCTATTTACTACTTAGCAATGCAGTCCCTTCTGTGCCACAGTGTTTACATAAGATGGTTGCAAACTGCATATAGTCCCACATTGTGAAGTCAAAAGTAATGGTGGCAAGAGGAAGTAAATTTACCCTTAAGCCGAAGCATGGACATATGCATTCACATCACAAAAATTTTCTCAGTATCTCAGTACAAAGCATCAAAACAAGAAGAAATGTCCCACAAAAAGGGCTGCATACATACCTTTTCTGCAATGATCTGAAATTTAGGGAAACTGCACACACAAACATTAAAGGGCACTGACACACAGGAGAATATTACTGGCAGCATAATTAAGGGCTGTGTCTATGACAAGCTCACCACAGGAAGCAACATTTTAAATTTTTATGCGACAGACCAACACAATAAACTTGAGATCTATAAGCCAAAAATCTACTTAGAGCTGTTTGTATCTTCAGTCTGCTTTGCCTTGGAAATCACTTGCTCAGTTTTGCTAGAGTGAAACAAATATACTTCAAGGCACTGTTTCACCTTCTCCCAATGTTGTGCAACCACAGACATGGTATATATTTGTGGAGGTGGGGGAGGTGCTTGTACTGGCACCATTTTGGCGAAGTTCTGTAGGGGTGGAACAAAGGTGCTTAATCTTGTACATTAAAAATAGGACTGATATACATTTTGATCCTCTGTGCTTTTGGGTGATCTGGTTCCAACCTTAGGTAATGGAAGCCACACTAAATGGATGCTTAGCAGCTGTAACCAAGATCTGTAAGAAAAAATACTGTGGGCTCTGAAGGTAAGGAGTGAATCACTAGTTAATGGACAATCCTCGTTTCGAAGGTATTCAAAAATTACAGTAAAACAAGGAATTTCACAGGTTTATGTGTAGCTACTAGCTGTAGTTCTGGCCTTCCCCACCCAAACAACCCTCAAATGAGTTTTACAGATGGAGATTTATTCTGCACCCCACAATTCTATATAGAATATCCTCTGGTTCAGTCCACCTACATAATTAAATAAACAAATAAGTGTACTACAACAACAGACATGTGAAGATCCAGGTATGTTGTGTACACAGTCTCCAAATGACTGGAATTCATTTTGTCTTGCCTGTTCAGGGCAATAAATTCAACTCTTCCTTCTCTCTCTCTCTTACACACAGACACACAGACACACTCCCTTCAGAAGCTTGAAGTTTCAAAACTTGGAACTTTTATTTAGCAGGAGGTATGTGGTGTACAGCTGCACTTGCACCCCTGCAAAAACGTAAAAAAAAAAGTTTTGTTTTTATTTATTTTTTTATTACAATTTCAACGTTTCAAAACTTTGACATTATGGTCTTGGTAATTTGAATTTCAAAGTTTTTAAACTTTCAGCTTGTGAAGTAGATACATACAGACACATCCACTGGTAGGGGTGGATAAGGCCCTGCAGACCTCAACTTCTGCTGATGGGTTAAGTGCATCATGGTCATATGGTGACACCCCTGTGCGAGACATCCGCATGTAGTTCAGCTCTGAATTATATGTTCATAGGCTCATAGGTTTTTACCAGGATAATGACCACTAAGGCCTTTTTAAGCCTAGCCATGCATCCCAAACCTCTATAAGTCCTTGTACCCTTGAAAAGTGTAAGCAGGGGTTTGGGAGATGAAACATTTACAAGCAGGAACATTAAGAATTATTACACACATATGAACCTATAACCATAATTATTACACACATATGAATTATTACACACATATGAACCTATAACCACAATTATTACACACATATGAATTATTACACACATATGAACCTATAACCACAATTATACAGTGAACTAATGAAGTGTACAAGAACTCAAGGAATGAAACACAAGTGATTGATTCTAGCACTTAAAAAAAAAATCAACATGTTGAAACAACAACCAGTCACAAAAGTAAAGTTTTATTTTACAAGTGGTTAACCAAAACCCTGCCACAAACTTCAGATACTTTGAATAATGGTGTTGTTACAGAATTACTAAGGTGGGGTGCAAGGTTGGGGTTAGGGTTAGCATGCCTTAGTAAGGTGGTGCAGGGACATTAGTACTACAGTCAAGACAAATATATTTCAAAAAACTTTTTTTCCTGTGTTAGGTGTGGTTGTCTTTTAAAGAAAACTTTGGCCTCCAACCCAGACCTTCACATGCTTATCTCTAGCGACTTTGTCTGCTCTACCATTTGAACATAATCAAATGGCTTTCTAAACTCCTTTATGACCAAGATTGCAATTTAAAAACTTTGTTGGTTTTTCACCAAGGTGGGCCTGCTGCTGCTCCACACAGTGTCCCATGAGCAGGGAGCCAGTACACGGAAAGAACATACTTTGAGATGCCCATGCCTACATCACAGTCATACACATGAAGTTGAAAACATGATAATTTTCATTCGTTCACTGCATAGTTGTATTGTAGTGCAAACAAATATGGCTCTCAATTAAAACCACAGAAAAATTACATATAAAATTAAAATACCTGGGGTTTCTTATGTCTGGCAGGTCAATGCAACTATATTTCAATCAGACATGGAGCTCTTAGATCATCTCAGATGTAATTACTTACTATTAGCAGGTGTTAGCCTGCTACCAACAACAAGAAAGTAACAGATAAGTGCTTGTATTTCCTATTTGCATAAAATTCTGCTTTTGAATGGATACTCACGTCTCTGAATTCAACTAGGCCGATTTCTCCCAATTCACTTACACAGTCATAGGCTGAACCAGACTGCAGAAACAGCTGAGCCAGGCATACTTCTTCACTTCGAAAGAGGGATCCCATTGTCCCTGAGAAAAGAAATGGCAACAATTAACAAATCTGATGCAACTCCACCACAGATTTCTGGACTTCTTTTACAGGACATTACATCGTGAATCTCTGTAACTTGGTTTATTATTTCTAAGAAAATATGTCACATGCAGACCAGCTACAACAATTCAGCTATACTAAATGGGTTAATCCTGTTAAGATAACTGCTAAGAATGACACAAAGACAGTCTCTCAAGCAAAGTGCATGTTATCTTTGATGGCGCAAGGTCAGAATATCTGGGAGCTCTGTTCCTACTTCAGATGCAAAGACAAATATAAAAGTAACACTGCAGCTGTGATAAAGTAGAGTTGCTAAATACAGTCTATATATATGGGTCTACCGTTTATGATCGAAAATACACTTCGAAAATAAACAGAAGACCCATGGTTATGCAAAAGTGCACTTCCATGAACATCGGTTCAACGTACCGATAAGCAACACAGAAACATTGTTTTTGCAGGGGGGCAAGCCCCCATGTGGGGGGCTGTGCCCCCCACCCCCCTACTTAAATATACCAACTCCGAGATCGTACTACAGTGGGGAAATACGTAAATTCCCTTTCCCCACTGTAGTGTGCTTTGGCACCTATTTTCTTTAATGGTTTGTTGAACTGTTTTTCGCAGAAGTGCACTTTCGCGTAACTGAAATTCCACTGTTCATTTTCAAACAAGTGGAATTATGGGTCTTTTACAGTAGATCCATATATATATATATATATATATATATATATATATATATATATATATATATATATATATAAATAAAACACATAAATATATATATATATATATATATATATATATATATATATATATACATATATATATATATATATATATATATATATATATATATATATATATATATATATATATATATATATATATATATATATACACATACGGGTTCATGTCATTTGATTGACAATTCATTTCACTGACAGTTCATTACATCGACAAGCATTTTATGTGGGGGGCTGTGCCCCCCTAACTATATATATATATCAACTCCAGGGTCGCACAACATTGGGGAAGGGGGCAAATGCTTGTCGATGTAATGAACTGTCAGTGAAATGAATTGTCAATCAAATGACATGAACCCATACATACACACACATATTATATATATACAGAATATGCAAGACAGCTGTTGCCACTTTAAGACTAATGTATAATGATTTTAAGAACTTATGTTTCCCCAAATGTATTGTGTTTTGCACCAGTGGAAGTGTATTCATGATAACAGTTTCTATAGAGATGCCATTTTATAAAAGAAAAGTTACCCGTTTAATTAAATGCCATGTATCCTGACATTGCAAGATTACCATAGGTGGGCATCATGACAGCAGCATAGGAGGAAAGGTGATAAGACTATGAATGCACACACTTATGTGATTGCTGATCTATAATCTCATTGAACTAAGATGCTACATCAGTCTTCCATATACCTATTAAGACGGTAGTTTGAGCATACGGCCTAAAGTCGAGGAAATTTATCACTGGAACCCATACCATTTACAAAAAAATTATATATTTCCCATGTCACAGCTAGAATACAAAAAATTACATTTGCTGGGGGGGGGGGGGAGGGTATGCTCCTCTACACTCTCCAAACTTGTACATCATCAGATTTGTTAACCCCAAGATTAACAGCAAAGGTAAGAGAAAACTTCGGCACCCCTAATATTCTGTGTGTGATGGGTGCCTACTCCGGGCCAGCAATCAAGGAGACTTAGTCCTCACCACTGGCTCCAGTGAGGGACAGTCGCTAACAGCAGAGATGGATTCACATGGTATTTTCAGATGCAGTTCCCTGCACCAAGCATAACTTCCTTTAAGGGCACACAGGGAACACACTCTAGACTCAGGGCCAGACTCTCTATCTCTCTCTCCAGGCCAAACAAATACTACACTGACCACTTTGGAGCTCTGTGTCCCTATTCCCAGTAGCTGACAGACAGACACACACACAGACACACCTACCTGGAAAAAGCTGACATAGATTTACTAGCTGTGCTCCTTTCTGCCCAGACTCTGAGGTAATCATGCTCCCACCAGTCAGCTGCCCTAGGGCTCTTACAAAGGGTACAAAAATTAATACATATACAAATGTTAGGGTGTGACCAAAGCAGCAAGGCTTTTAAGAGTGGCCACAGTGTTACTAAAACAAGCATAAGTACTCTCAAAATGTTACAAGTATTCTCTAAAGGACCAGCCACAGTGTAAGGTATTAAAATATTTAATGATAAATACAGAAAACAGGAGAATACTGAATACAACAAACAAGATATAAAAATACAAATGGATAGTTTCTCACAGATGTAGAAAACAATACTAAACTATTTTCACTAAATGTCTCTGATTAACTAAAGAATTACTGTTCCCGGACTACTCACTAAAGCAAGGCAAGCTGATGTGTGCAGAGTATCGTCTCACAGCTACAGCTAGATGATGTCTCTCTGTGTAGATGTCTTGCCAGAAATCTTTCCTGTCAGATTCTAAAGTGCTGCTGTGAGGGTTCCAAAGAAAAAAGATGCTGCTTAGAGGATGTCATCACCTCTGGTCACTTAACTCTGGTACAATGCACAGAGCTTGGCTAAGATCGGTGGCAGTATTTTAAAACTATAACACAATTTCAAACTTTCCACCCTTTCAGGGTTCTTTGATCAACATACACATTTGATGAGTTACAACAATACAACCTAAATCTACATGCACACATTCTTTCTGTCCAGCAGGACCTACTGTTGATGCATTTTTAATGCAAGTAACTACAAATATATTTTTAACTCAAACATCTGTACAAATCAGTAAAATAAAATTCTTTACAGACCTCTACCTAATTATGCTGACATATGTACACATGTACTGCCCTAGTCTCTCTGGCACAGATGGCACTACTTCATAACACGGTGAGCTGCCTGTCGGGTTTGGATCCGCCACATAACACAAGCACTCAGGTCATTCCAAGGCAAGTACAAATATGACTCAGTCATTGTCCATGCTGGTGTGAATGACCTGAGACATACCTCCCTGGACTACATGAAAATAGACAGAGAGCTCTCTGAGCATGTAGCCCAGGCCGGTATGACCCTGACCTTGAGTAGCATCTTACCCTCACCAAGAATGATGCCACAATATGAAGACAAGATGATCAATTTCAACAATTGGCTTAAGTATTGGTGTCATTCAAAGGGGATCCAATGCCTGTCAGCTTGGGATGACATGCTCGATAAGCCACGATGCTTTGCTAGGGACGGCTTGCACCTGTCACCCCTGGGCTTTCGGATATTGGCAAAGGCTCTTGCTACCCCCATAGTGCCTTTTTAGGCAAGGCTCAAAAGACAAACCCACCTCCATAGGTATCATAAGGGATAAGAAACTAAGAGTAATGCTACTCAACGCCAGAAGTCTAAACCTCAAGATGCACACACTCAAAACTCTCCTTAGCATGGAGAACTACGATATCTGTGCAGTAACAGAAACCTGGTTCAAGGCTCCCGAGAGCACCCCAGCACTACCAGGTTATACCTCATACCATGCTTTTCAGCCCCAAAATTTGGACCAAACCACAAAAGGAGGGGGAGTATCAATATTCGTCAAAGATACCCACACCTCCAGGTTGGTGGCACAGCATGAAGCATCAGACACTATCCATGTGCAACTAACAGTGGGTAAGACTGCCTTCCAGTTTATAGCCTGCTACAGACCACCCTCCCAAACCCAGGAACCCCACTCGGCCTTCATGAGAACACTAGAAAATATGAAGGTCTCTCCAAACACCATTATATTGGGCGACTTCAACTACCCAAACATAGATTGGGAGCATTACTCTAGCGCCAACACCCTAGCCCAAAGGTTCCTAGAATTTACAAACACAAATACTATGGAACAACTTGTTACCACTCCCACAAGAGGGGAAAACATACTGGACCGGATCATCACCAACATGGGGACTCTATGCTCCAGACCAGAAGTGTATCCCTCACTGGTAAGATCAGACCATAAACTAATCTCACTGGATATTCACATCCTGACCCCACCCCATGCCCAGAAAACCACAGTGAAAAACTTCTCTAAAACAAATTTCACACTCCTCAAAACCAAGGTGGAATCCTTCAAAGCCCCCGGGCCTGTGGAAAATACGGCCCAGACCGCAGAATCCTTTATAAACGCATTCTATGAACACCTTCAGGAATGCATAGATCATGTAATCCCAAATAAAACCAAGACCCAATCCTCCAAAGGCAGACGTAGTGTCTGGTGGACCCCAGACATAAAGAAACTATACAATAGAAGGAGGAAGCTACTACATGATATAGCAAAATCCCAAAAAGGGAAGGCATCTCTGATCAGTATTAGCAAAAAACTACAGGCACTCATAAAATCGTCTAAGGCCAGCTTCAAAAGAAAAATTGCACAGGACACTAAGGATAATCACAAGGCTTTTCTTTAGTTATGTTATGAACCTGGGTGGGAATTCCCAGATATGCTTAGAATTAGTCCAAAATAACAAAAAATACACCGAACCCACAGACATTGCCAACATCCTAGCTGACAGGTTCAGAGCAAACTACCCCCCCCACTCCCCACCAAAAGGGCAAATATCTATCCTAGCAGAGTGCTGCCCCCCCCCTGACATCTCAGATGCTCAGGTAAGAGCCGCCCTCTCCAAAGCAAAAAACACAGCATCAATGGGACCAGACTGTGTCCCGGGCTGCGTCCTACATGAACTCCAAGAAGAGCTAAACCCAAACATAAAACTACTGTTCAATCTCAGCCTTACTACAGGATATGTACCCAAAGAGTGGCGTACAGCAACAGTGGTCCCTCTCCACAAAGGTGGTGCCTCAACGGATCCTGGAAACTATCACCCCATAAGCCTGACTAGCTTTGTCTGCAAAGCTATGGAAGGGATCATCATGGACCTCATAAATAAAGATATTTGGGACCTACAGACACTGGATCCTACCCAGTTTGGCTTTAAGGGCAGATCCTGCCTCTTAAACTTGGTCAATTTCTTTGAAACAGTCACCAAGGCCATTGACGAGGGGAAGGTGGTCCACACAGCCTACCTGGACCTTGCAAAAGCCTTTGATACAATACCCCACTCGGGCATTATAGATAAGCTCACCAGCTTAAATATAAACCCCTATGTCACTAGATGGGTTGCAAACTGGCTCAAGGACAGAACCCACATGGTTAGAATTGCTGGAGCCGTGTCAGACTCCAAACCAGTTACAAGTGGCGTCCCACAAGGCTCAGTCTTGGGACCTCTCTTGTTCAGTATATATTTCTCGGAGGTACAGGCCAACATGGAAGGACTTTGGCTGACCAAGTTCGCAGATGACTGCAAACTGGGGCGCCATAATCGACTCTCCAGCCAACACAAGCATCCTCCAAAAGGGCCTCATAGAAACAGACAACTGGTGCCAGAGCCATGGCCTCAAGCTAAACGCCAAAGTGTATAATAATCCCCTTTGGCAAAAACAAAGTGCCCACAAATTACCACATAGGTGGTAATCCATTACGTACAGAAGAAGTAATTAGGGACCTGGGGACCCAAGTTGATAGCAATCTCTCATTTGACAACCACGTGGCTAAAGTGGTTAGAAAAACATTTTATATAGCCCACCTAATCATGAAGGGATTCACATCTAGATCAGGGGAGGTCATCGTGCCTCTTCACTCATCCCTCATCGGGCCCATAATCGAGTACAATGCCCCTTTTGGGATGTAGCTTACCAGACACCTGCAGCAACTGGAAAGACCCCAAAAGTACCTCACCAAGAGGATCAAAGGGCTCAAACAGATGCCATATGCTGCCCGGTTAAAGAAACTCCAGCTCTACTCAGTGGCATACCGCCTGCTCAGAGGCGATCTGTGCCTGATGTATAAAGCCATGTCCAACCCGGAATTAATGGACATGCTGCACCTCAGAAAATCCAAATCCCATCGAGCTACGCGCTCGAGAGACTTGAACCTCAGCACTGAAATAAATAGGACATGCTGGAGGGACAGATTCATAACCCAGAGGCTCCCTTCACTCTGGAATAAAATCCCAATCCAGGTTAGGCAGAGTCCTTCATTGACTCTCTTCAAGAGGAATCTTGATGAGTGGATGGGAGATCGTAGGTTTACCCCGGGTATCACTTCTGTGTCACTGTTAGACAGAGGCACAGTATACTAACCTCGAAAAAGGGCATAGCAAGATTAATTTAAAATGGGTGGCGAAAGCCAAACACACTCTAGCTAGGCTTATAAATGCCCTAGGGCAGATAGCCTAGTATGAACCTATGAACATCACACGGTGATCCAATGAACAACTAACAATATAAAATGTGTTTGCAGGGCAATGTTCCCTGTATCTCCACCCTTGTATCTCTAAATATGCTACCTCAGACTTCAAAACAGTGAGGATAAGGAGAAATGACCCTACCCCCACTGTAATGCAGTCTTACTGTGTTAAATACACGTTTTGACAAAACAGCGATTAGACAACATACAACATCCTAAAATTTATTAGATTAAATCAATAAATTATCCATCAGAGTCTGGTACTTTGGGTGAAAGCTGCAGAGTCTAATGTACTTAGACATACAAACTTGCTACTGGAAGACCACTTGTGGCCACAGAATGCATGCAAGTGTGGCCCCTACCCCATGCAGCTACCTCTAATACCACTGCCCCAGTAACGTTTTTTTCTATCTGCCCTACAAACCAAAGAATACCTTAAGTTAGAACTATACCACTGCCTCCAATACAATGTATGGCACAACCTCATCACACACTCTTTAAAATCAATATTAACTTTATGTTAGTGTTGAGTTACCCTCATTTCTGCTCTCACCCATGTCCTCATCTTCCCATACGAATTTCTTCAATTGCAGCTTTCTCATGCAACATAAATGGTGTGACAAGTTCATACTATATCATTTTCATCTCATTTCCTGTATTTCAAGCAAACCAACTTTTCCTTCTCATTATCTGCTCCTTCAGCTTTCTGGTAACTGGATTATACACGTCATACCAGTCTAGTCTCTCCTCCCTTATACACTCATGACAATTTAGCACAGCACTCCCAATATGGCCTTACCAATGTACTATATAATAGAGTTCTAGAAATCATATATATATCTATATGTTATGGTATAAAATATGGGCTGGAATGCAGATTTAGAAATCTTAACTTGAATTTTAAAGTACAACTGGGCATATTCAGTTGAACAATATACAAATATGTAGAATTTTACCTGAAACATTTCTCTAGTTTAATGTAGACTAACCATCCTTGCCGCATTTCTTTTATTTATTCTACATCAGTCTGACTTGTTACTACATGGCTCTCGTATGCTGTAGGCATTTACAGTACTGAAAACATGGCATTACATGTTGTGAGTCTATAATTTCATTGATGAAAATTCTGTTGAGCTGATCATTAGAAAGTGGCTTTCTTAAAAACCACAAGTGTTACAGAAGAGGGGACAACTTTTCCCAAGCTACAGTGACTCCAGAGTTGAAAAAAAAAAAAACATTTATTTATTCATTATTTGGGTAAGTGAATTGGTTATCATGGATCCTTTTTAGATACAAGGCCAGGTGTAAATGAAATACAGAGATACAGTTTAGAGCAACAGATCAAATTTTAGGTTTCTTGGAGGAAGCTGCGGAGCAGTAGCGTTGTTGCCTCACAGCAAGAGGTTCTCCCATTTGATTCTTGGCTGGAGCGCCTTCTGTGTGGAGTCTGCATGTCCTCCCCACGATCGAGTGGCATTCAAAAGACATGCGTAGAATGGGCGTGCCTTCGTTGAAAGTTGGGCGTCGAGCTGGAACCTTGCCACCTGTAAAAAAAAATCTACTGCCAATCATTAGTGGACCAGAGTTCCGCTGTGGTGACCCCTAACCAGGAAAAGCCAAAAGAAGGAGGAGGAAGCTGCATTACCTGAAAAATAAGCAAAACACAGTGAACAAGCAATCTCCAGAGATAGTGACCAGAGATCAGGATTGAACCCTGAACCCTAGAACTCAGAGGCAGACCTTTGGCTACTGAGCCACCATACTGTCACCGTACTGTCACTTAACATTCAGGAATGTTGAACTCTGCCCTGGAACAATAAATTTCCTCCTTTAAAAAAATGCATGTTTTTGATAGTATTTTTTAATCTCAAAATAATTAGTTACTTAAAAGTATTTATATATATTCCACTCTGGCTAGGCTTATAAATGCCCTAGGGCAGATAGCCTAGTATGAACCTATTTTATAAAAATGGGTTCAGAAGGGAAAAGGCTTGCCTTTTTGCTCAAGTCGTGCATTTACAATTCATTTTAACATTTGTGGGTATATTTTTAGGGGCTGTGGGGCAAAGAATAACATGGCATCCATTATCTTCTGAAGATTTAGAAGATTCTTAATGTTGGTATACCTATAGCTGGGGCAGGGCTTGTACTGGAGTTATATATTTTTGGCACAAAGGTTTAAGGCTGCAAGCTATATTTCTGTGTTACAGGGTTTGATTCTCTCAGCCTTCATTTCCATACTGTATGACCTTCAGCAAGTCATTTAAATCAGACATTGCTTGGGGACAGCTGGGAATTTGGACTGAGCTCCTCAATGGTACCAGTACCACAAGTCTAGTAACCACCCATGGACCTACGTTGGCAGCCACTCGTGTTTTTTTTTTTTATATGCCATTTTACAGAAGTTACACTTTGATAAAATGGCTGTGCATCTAGCCAGTACATACAAGAATGTATGAACCATAGTGATGCGTTATAAGTAGGGTCCCACACTGTGTGCACCACATAGTGATGTGGTACAAGTAGGGTCCCAATTCAGACAACCACAATCCCAAACTGATTGCTGAAATTGTGCAAATCATTCCAGGACCTGCTGTACACCTTCCTGTAGCCAAAGAGCCAATTTCTTTGACAAACTGTAAACTGCACAATTATTTCTGTTATTCTCTTCAAGCCCAAAATAAACCTAAATAAACAATATTTCAGCATTTTTTTTCCATCCAGATACTATCATTTTTGTAACTCTGGCACGACTGTTGTTAACTTGCACGTATTTTACGCCAGGAACTGCTCTGATCTCTTTCCCCAACTCCCCTCACGCATTTCTCAAAGTATAGAATACATAAATCATTCAGATCTTTCTTTATGCCTTATTCAAAGCCAAACATAGATTTAAACAAACTAAATTGGAACAGAATCTGCTTATGGTGCTCATTTACACCCCCCCCCCCCAAAATATAGCTAATTTCATTTAAATCCTACTAAATGGCAAGAGTTTTCAAATCAATTTCAGGTTTTTAGATAGACCTACATTAAGTTGTGCAGGCATTTTTTTCTCCTATGTATCTTGTGCATAGTCACTGTTTGGCCCATTGAAATCCATTTCTTTGCTAAGCTTTTGAGCCAAAATTCTGATATCTGTGTATAGCAGTAAACTAGTGCATCTGTAATGAAAGCTCAGAAAGAATCTCTCTTACATTATGACAGCAGAGTGTAACTTTTATAAAGCATTATTCTTCCTCAATTATAAAGCACGGATATCAGATGTCTTCATAAACAAATCAATTACATAGGATGCAAATACAACTGAATAGGATTAAATGGCTTGCCGAGTCCTTGCTCAGTGCCACCCCCCCACACTCCTACAGTGCCACCCCCCCACACTCCTACTGTTCCTGTGGTGTTAAAGTCATTCCAGCTTGATCACCACACCCTTTGTGCTAAAACTTTCTCTAAACTTCCAGATTACTTCTCTTTGTGACACGCGTCTGCATGGGTAGTTCTTAATCCTTTGTATTAAATCTTTTGCTGTATACTCTACCAAACTCAAGGCAATTTGTCATTCATAGGTAACGATTCTTCTCCCGCAATACAAAATGTACATCCACTGTAAATTCTCTGAAATGCAGTGTATTGCTTAACCAACAAGGAAGACAATACAGGCCTGTTAATAAACCTTACAGCAGTATCTGCACAGTGCTTATCAAAAAGGGTGGCTTGCTGAACTTTGTCTGGTCACCTGATTTTTACAGTGATAATTTACTGTCGTATTGCATCTCTATAAAGCCAGTCTAGGACTCCAGGCCATCTTCTGGTTTTGTTACATTCTTTTTAACTATTGCAGTACAAACTAAGAACATGACCTATAAGAAACTGCTTAGGACAATAAATAGGGAAGACTTAATATATCACTTTCTTTAGGGAAGTATCATGTTTTAGTGATTAATCGGTCTCTAGTCCTATAAATTGTCTGCTCCATAACAAGGGGCAATAATCTCTAGCTTTCTAGCCTATACACTTATCAAGGCTACAAGTTGGTCTGACCCAATCTCTCCTTCTTTCAATCAATGCAGTTCATCATGAAACAACTGTTATTGTACACGTGCCCCTGGTTGCGCCTCCTCTTACTGCTCCTCTGTCAGAGCATCTGCACTCTTTTTTATAACAACCTTATGTGGCATGGACCACTCCAATAGCCCCCGCCTCTTACTGCTCCTCTGTTAGAGCATCTGCATTCTTTTTACAACAACCTCATGGGGCACGGATCACTCCAACAGCATACTCCTAATAGACTCACCAAAACTGCAGTATGCCTCAACACACCACTATTCAGTACTATTTTCCCCTGACTTACTGACACTGACCACTTTCTTTGGTCCATGTGCTATTTCTCCAAAAGGCATAGACCATACAACAAGCTCACCAAAAACACTATTATACTATGCCATATGTTTTACTCCTTTTTTTGCTGCGGCATCATGCCAAGTCCTGGACCTGCTTCTCCAGGCTTGTACTCCAGATAACCCTGACTGCCACACACAGAAATGCCTGCAACTAAACAGATTAGCTTCATGCCTGTATTCATAATTTCTGTGGAAGTCATTTTTTGCATTTCTAAAACTTGCTTGAAGAGCATCTAGGATAAAATTCCACCGCCAGGGAACATATTTTTTTTTTTGAATTGTTCATACTGGCAAAATTTCAGGAGGAGTTGCTATTTTTGTCAGAGACAATATTTGTCGAGAACCTGACCCCATCCACCTTCAAACATTTACAGGAAAGGAGATAATTACTAACTGCAGTTGAGGGACTAAACTCTTGAAAGTAGCTTTCCACTTATTTACTAGCATATTAGTCAGATACAGATCATGGAACAGCATTCCATAAATCATAATCAGGTAGAGGGACAGAAGTAACAGCGCCGATCCTAAACAAGCAAGATAATGTCAACCAGTACAGTGTTCACAACTCATTACTCATGTTACTGGAACTGACCAACTTGTGGATTCATACAGCTAGTGCACAAATTGTCCACTTACTGATATTTCCATTTCACTTGCATGTTTACTCATTATGGCCATTTTTGACATCTTTTACAGTGCTCTTTGGTTAAGCTAATGCAAATCAGCTTTATATGACATTGTGTACCATCAAGACTGCTTGTATTTAAGTGTACTGGTCTGTACTCTGCAGTGGAAGATGCATCAGAGTTATAACAATTATAGTCTATACTGCAATGTCTGAAAGGCAAAAAAAAAAAAACTACTATACAGAAATACGCTTCTCAGGATATCTGCTAGCTGTTCTGTAAACTGACACTGCTTAGCTAGTCTATGAAGCTCAGTCTTAAAAAAATGCATCCTATTTACCCCCTCTTACAGGAACCTGAAATGTTTGGATTTTTTGAGATCATAGGAGGTTACTAGGCTATTAGCCTTGAGGTCCTTATAAGCCTAGCCAAGAGTTCAGCACCCGATGCCCCTGTCCAGCAGGGACATGGGTGGAATCCCAGGGGTATATTTTCCGTTTCCCATCCAGTTATCCAGGTTGCGCTTAAATAGTGGTAAAGAGGTATTCTGCTTGATGTGGACAGGGAGTCTATTCCATAGATGGGAGTCTCTGGGACACATCTCAGTGTATGGTAGATCTTAGAGGCCCTGGATTCTCCTGGTGAGGAACCTCTGTGGTCTCTCCAGCTGCTGCATGTGTTTTGCGAGGTAAATACTGAAAAGGGTATTGTACTCAATAATGGGCCTTATAAGGGAAGAATACAGGGATGTTATAACCTCCTTGCCCTGCATGAGATACCCTTACTTATGAAGTGGGCCACGTAGAAGGCTTTCCATACAATGGAAGCAAGATGATGGTCAAAAGTCAGGTTGCCATCAACCTGGGTGCTCAAATCCCTCACAACTGACTTATTAATGTGATAATATGTGGGGACATCACTCTCTCCAAAGGGAATGATGATCAATTTTTTGGTATTCAGCTCGAGACCATGTTTCTGGAACCAGTCATTTGTCTGAGTGAGACCCTCTAGGAGGATGTCTACATTACTAGGGGAACTGATGACAGCACCCAGCTTGCAGTCATCTGCAAACATGGTCAGCCATAGCACACTGGTTTTGGTCTGCCCTTCAGAAAAGTATATCCCAAACAACAGAGGCTCCAAGACCGCACCATGGGCTATGCCACTTGTTATGGGTCTACTGCTTGAGGTGGCTTCCTATGTTTTGACTACATGGGTTCTATCAGTGAGCCAGTTTGCTACCCATCTGGTAGCATATGGATTGATGTCTAGTTAGGAGAGTTTATCTATTATACCCAAGTGGGGAATAGTGTCAAAGGCTTTGGCCAGGTCAAGGTAGGCGGTGTGCACCATCTTCCTCTCATCCATAGCTTTGGTGACCGTCTCAAAGAAGTAGATCAAATTTAGCAGACAAGACCTCCCTTTGACAAAGCTAAACTGTGTGGGATCAAGTGTTTGGAGTTTGCCAATGTCCTTGTTAATGAGGTCCATGATAATCTGTTCCATGGCCTTGCAGATCAGGCTAGTTAGGCGGAAGGGTCTATAATTTCCAGGATCAGTGGACACTCCACCTTTGTGTAAAGGGATGACAGTGGCCGTTCTCCGCTCAGCTGGAATAAAGCCAGTACTCAGGCTTTGGTTGAAAAGGGTGACCAATAGTGCTGCAAGTTCTTGTCTGAGTTCACAAAGGATGCAGCCTGGGATGTTAATCTGGTCCCATGGAGGCTGTATTTTTTGCCTTTGAGAGAGCAGTGATGACCTGTTCCCTAGATGCAAGGGGAATGGGGCAGATACTGGGGATGTCCTGATTTACTGATGGGAGGACAGGGGGGTAAAGTTTTTGCTGAATCTGTCAGCCAGCAAGTTTGCTATATCTACAGCATTTGTATATGTGGTATCCTTGACCACCAGTTCTGAACAGATGTGGGTGCTTCCTTTGAGGTAGCGGACATATGTGAAGAAGGCCTTAAGATGGTCTCTAGTAGAGGTGGCCAATTTGGAGATGAAGTTTGCTTTGGAGGATTTCACTAGTGCTCTTATTTACTTGTTCTGGCCAAGGAGACATTACTTCCAATTGGGCACCTGCTCCTTCTTGATCTTGGACAGCATTTTTTTCCTTTTGTTAGAGAGTTTATTTAATACAGATGTCCACCACTCACTCACAGACGTGCTTGCAACTAAAACAGAATACCTTCATGCTTGTATTCATATTTTCTGTAGATTTAATTTTTTTGCATTTCTAAAACTTGCTTGAAGACCATCTAGGATAAATTTCCACCTCCAGGGAACATAATTTTTTTTAGAATTGTTCATACTAGCAAAATTTCAGGAGGAGTTGCTAATTTTGTCACAGACAGTATTTGCCGAGAACCTGACCCCATCCACCTTCAAACATTTACAGGAAAGGAGATATTACTAACTGCAGCTGAGGGACTAAAACTCTTGAAAGTAGCTTTCCACTGTTATTTACCAGCAAATTAGTCAGATACAGATCATGGAACAGCATTCCATAAATCATATCTAATCATAATTGGTGAGATGACTGAAGTAATAGCGCTAATCCTAAACAAGCAAGACAATATCAACCAGTACAGTGTTCACAACTCATTACTCATGTTACTGGAACTGACCAACTTGTCAGTTTACTCTTCCTTGCGGAGGATGATTTAGTTCTGTTGGGTATTCCTGACCCCATGCATCTATATAAATTCTTGTATAATGTATTGGTGTAGTTTTGGATATTGATGCCAATTCCTACAGAAGGAAAGGGGGCTGTGAAGCTGTTTATACCATCCCTCAGGAGGCTGTAATCAGCTTTGGAGAAGTTTTTATGTCTGATCCTAGCTAGAGGGAGGTTGGGGGAGATGAAGACTTCAAAAGGTGACCGCTTTGTGGTCGGATCTTACCAGAGAGGATAATACTATAGGGATGCTGCAGTGGTTGCTCATGTTGGTTAATACCAAGTCCAAGATATTATAACCTGTTGTTCGGTTATCGACTAGCTGTTCCAAGGCATTTGCATTAACAATAATCAAGGAATCTCTGGGCATTTGTGTTCTGGCATGAGTAGTTCTTCCAATCTTATGTTTGGGAAGTTAAAGTCACCTAGGATCAGGGTAAAGGGGTGAATATTGATAGATTCGAACAGGTCCAAATAGGCAGATTGGGCATCGTGAGTCAGATTTGGGGACCGGTAGTTAGCTATGATTTGAATAGGGGTCTTGTCAATGGTTAACTGCACCTGGAGTGTCTCCTGTGCATCATACTGTTTGACCAGCCTGTAGGTGTGTACATCTTTAATGTATACTGAAACTCCACCTCCTTTAGCTTAACTGCCCACAGTTTGGGGTCTGAATGTATGATAAGATGAGTAACCAGGTAAGGCTGAGGTGCTCTCTGCAGCTTTGAACCAGGTTTTTGTGACTGCACAGAGGTCAGCATTTTCCAGAGTTAAGAATGCTTGCAATGAGTGCAGTTTCATGTTTAGACTCCTAGTGTTTAGCAGCAGGACCTTTAATTTGAGTTTTGTTGAAATTTTTATGTTGGTACTTTTAACCTCATCACAATTCCTAAAAAATGGCACTACAGGGGAGGTAAGAGCCTTTACCAGAAGCCTGAAGCCCAGGCGAGACAGATGCAGGCCATCTCTGGCAAAGCATCGTGGTCTGTCGATCATATCTTCCCCAGGCTGTCAGGTACTGGATCCCCCTGGAATGACACTAGCAACTAAGCCAATTGGTTAAAGTCAATCATTTTCTGTTTGTATTGAGGCATTATTCTGGGTGACAGCAGAATGCTGCTTAAGGCTAGGGACATACCAGCATGGGACACAATCAGCGAGCTCAACCACGTCTCTCTTCATATAGTCCAGAGAGGCACATCTTCAAGTCATTCACACCAACATGGACTATGACAGAGTCATAACAGTACCTGTTGCGAGACTTCAGTGCGAATGTGATGTGGTGGATTCTGGCAATTCACAGACAACTGACCATGACTTTCTCCTTATCCAGCCTGGTGAGAAGCACATCTGTGTCTCTCACAATGGAGTCTCCTATGACTAATATGCTGGGTTTATGGTGAAGCCTTACTGGCCATGAGGCACAGGTGTGCGGACTATGCGTAGTATGTGGTGTAGAGGGTTGTGGAGATTGGGTGTGTTTTTGCCTTGGAGGTTCCCTTTGTTTGGGTATGTTGATAAGGATATGTTGATATGGAGGACTTCCACATATGTAGGTGTGTGTTGTGTAGGTGTGGGTGGTGTTTGAGGTGTAGTGATTGTGTTGACAACCTTTTCGGTGCCAGATATACTGGCTTGAGGGGGAGAGAGCTTGGACTCTAGGTTCCTAATGTAAATGCATCTCTCACAAATGGTGTTCCTAGGTGGTAGTAGTAGATGGTTGTCCATATACATGAGGCAGTTGCTACACTGTCGCAGGATGCCCATATCAACCAGACTGGCAGTAGAAACTATAGGAAATTGTCCATTCATACATTTGTCAGAACCTGAGGGAGAAAGGCCAGGGAAAGCTAAGGGGTGGGCCTAAATCCCAAGTGCTTAAACCAAATTTAAATGCTTCTTGCAAGGTTTTTACTCTCTTTCTGTATCTTCCATGTTTTGGTTGCATTACATTTTATAACAATGGAGTTCTTCAGTATAACATGTCTCTAATCTTGCTGCTAGGATCAAAAGTATTAATGTGTTTTGTACAGTCGGTTATTTAAAATAATCCACATTAAACCACAATGATTTTCTTTACTATATACGACAGCCTGCCACTCGCAAACCAATACGTACAGACATTTCCCAAGGATATTTGGGTTGCTTGTTTGTTCTGCACCAGCGCGTACACACACACACACACACACACACACACACACACACACACACACACTTTGCTTCAAGGCATGGATTACTAGCCTGAGCTTTTAGTTTAGAAGGATAAAGCCTTGACTACAACCTAGACAAACTAAATCTGGTTAGATTGTGCAGTTGGAGGATTACAGTCCAGCTTGTTTATGAATTTGTCCATTCTCTATCTTCAGCTTAACTTTTTATTTCTTTTTAGTTTCTGTTCTAGATACAATAATAAATAATTAGTCTTCCTTCCATCCTTATACTTCCCAGTTTTGGGGAATGAAATTTAAAATATAATCCCATTGGAGCTAAAAACATTCTTCCTAAAGTTCATCCTTTAACACATTTACTTTAACATTTACTGACCAGGTAAGTATAGTGGTCAGAGGACCCTATTCAGGCACGAACTGAGCCAAATGCATAACAGTTTGAAAACAACAAATTATAATAATACACATCAGAAAAAGATAATCCATAAGAATGGTGCAAGGAAAACTTTCTCTGTACTTAGCAACATAAAAACACACAAAAGGCATAAGAAAAACAATGCACAAATACATACACAATACAGCCAAACGATATCTGTGCAAGTAATACAAGAGATGTAGAACAGTAATACCACATAGGTATCATTAACACATTTGGAGTAGTAGGACAAGACTGAAGTAATGCAGCACAAGGGTGTCCTACATGCAGTTGTGCATTAAATCATTGCTATGCTTTAAATGAACTTATCTTCTACAAACATATCACTTAAGCACTGAAATACCTGTTGGATCACCCTAGGAAGGTGCAAGTAGGTCCATTCGGATGACTTGCTCGTAAACTCAAGGTACAGATGAGATTCAAGCACAGATGCTGACAAACATAATTCAATAAGTTCTCCATTTGATTGTAGAGAGCCTTCCAACCACTGCAAACAGACAAATTCTTTACCTATATGGAATATAGATTCTAGGAAAAAGTTCTCAAATATGGTTTTCCTAGAGGACTTAGGACATAACCTGGGGGGGGCAGCAGTTAATGTGGTCTATCTGGAATTCACTCAGACTCTACACTATGTAAGTGGCTTCTATGAGCAAAGCAGTAGCTGGGAGTAGAACCATAAAAGGAGAGCACTGCATGGATGAATGAAAGGTCACAGGTGGTTGGACAGTGTCAAGAATACAGAGAGTGACTAGTGAAACGCAGCATGGCTCAGTCCCCTGTACATCACTTTTAGCCATTAGAAGCTGTGATTAGCACATTAAAAAAGTCCTTTGATTACCAAGATAGTCATAACCCAGATTCACAGAAGCAACCGTTAGTCAGGTGAGAACATACAAATGAGATTACAACAAATAATATTAAAATTAAATCATGTATGCATCATGCAAAGGAGATTACACAAAACATGAGCATATACTGTTAGCCATATGCAAACTGGCAATTACATAGCATGTGGCAAGATACAGAATATGCAAATGACAACTACTGTTATAAGCAGAAAAATGTAGGTTTAGCCCAAGACATTAAGTAGAGTGACAAGATTTCATAAAAT
>NC_056743.1:1237739847-1237799847 GCF_019279795.1 Protopterus annectens
AAACATGCCAAAGAGCAAAGAGGTGGGGAAGGCAGATTCATTGTTTCTCTAGTAGACTATGCTAGCATTATTCATTCCTCATTGTTTTACAATGAGGCACTATGAGACACATTCAACACATCTGCATTATTACCCAAGGTGCGTGACAAGAGCACAGACAAAACAGGAAGAGCTGATGGAAACTTCTTAAGCTGAAAACACTACACGATTAGCTGTTTTAGGTGTTACATATGATCCCAGTGACAACAGGCCAGCATCCCTCTGCCCCACCCCAGGATTACACACCACATGGGCGTGGGGGAACACTGCATTGTTGAATGGGACTTCAGATATGTTTTTGATTCAGTACTAGACCATTCTAATCTCAGTATCAGGATTCACATTAAGTTACAAAGGTCACTGAACTGATATAAGCAAACAGCATGACATTTATATTGTAAGCAAGGACCTCAAGAAGCCATAGTAGGCTAGACGTCCGCCAAGTTAACTGCTCAAAGATGGAACCAAGAAGCCATAGCTTTCCTTTCTCAGCCACAACACAGTGCAGTTGTTGGAATGTCATTTAATCAAAGTAACATTTTTCTCCCCAAAACTTGTCCCTTTTCCTAGTGTTGGTGTAGGTCTGTTTATGCTAGGGAGGCATGGTGTACGCCAATCCCCTTACATGTATGGTGCTTTATAGGTGCTTTGGGGAGCACTTACTAGCATTTGATACAACTGATTTTATGGTGAAATTACACAAATACATGCAATGTGTCTCAATCCGCTGTCCAATAAGAACGGAAAATCTAATTTGCTTATTCTGCCCCAAAGTACATGAAGCCAGGAAACATTACAGGGCAGTCTCCCACTTTTTAGTGGTTAACCCAGCACATGCTGAGAATTTTAAACCTCATAGAAAGTCATCAGGTAGGTGGTTCAGTAATGGAATCACAAGACTGAATTTGGCAAACAATTCTGGAGGATCAAATTCAGATATTAGAAGTGTCAAGGTTATAGACTGCTTTAGGCACCAGTGAACCCTGTGGTCGCTGGGGGCCCCCCCAACCACAGCAAGTTATTTATCTTGATATCTTGTAACATGTCTGTCAAATTAACAAAAGCTAGAACAGCAATTGTGTATACTTAATGAACCAGTTGGGTAATAACTCTAAATTATTTATCTCTTTAAAATTCAAAGATATCTCTGCTTACTGTAACAGTGTTTTAATCAAGTAACAGGCTTCACAATCCCATTAAATATTTTGCCACTGCCATAGTGCCCCTGGCTTACTTGAACCCTGATTGGTGGATATTCTCTCCACTAAAACCAACAACATAGCCAGGTTTAAATACCTATGGCCACAAGGGGCCCCTTAATCATCTTCGACTAGGAGGGGGTCCCACAAAAGCAGTTGATGGACAGGAAAAAAGTATTAATTTCCTGATTACTTAACCTGAACAGGCTCCCTGTTAGGATAAAGCTGGTAATGAACACAAGCAAGGTAAGCAGGAGAGAGATTGGCAGGCCGGAGTGACTAATTTGAGTGCAAACCTTGTATTTTAAGAAGAGCTGACGATTCTAATCTTCAGGGATGTTTTTTTCAGGGAGTTTTATACATATTGTTAGAATACCAGACACTACAACTCGCAACTACTTTGCGCAAGAATTCAGCATAATCCCAAACATAATAGCAGAACAACGGCTCAAAATCTGGAAGATGTTGTAAATACTACTCTTGTTCACTTAAATAAAAGTTAACAGAATAAATAACACGGTTTGCATCAACATGCATTTTTTGGACAATAAGAAGTATAAACCTCTGATACCTGGAATTATTGACTGTCTGTATCCCTGAATGACTTATTTGCAAATCAAACTTTTTTATGAAGGACGGATCAAAATTATAAACAAAATAAAGGAAGGTCTGTGTAATCAGAGACAGTGACAGGTATGCATTACTCCTCACCAAGGTAAAGAAAAGTGACTTACCCTGCTGCTGTTTGACAACTGCTAAACAGCATTCACTGATCTGGTGTGACAGTACCAGTGTTGCACAATGTATCGCTATTTGTTGAAATAAGTACAAAACTAGTATTGCTATGGCTTTTGTGTGTGCTTGTAAAAACTATTACTGATTGTTATCGCTGCATATACCTAATAATGCTAGGACTCGTACATCATTCTTCTGGGTATCAGCGAAATATTTAATCATCTTTTAAAAGTAATGCATAAAATATATTACAGAAGATTCAGACACTTCAATCTTAAAGGAGTCTGGTGGCCTCCCCTCCCTAGACTGTATAAGTTGATACAGGGGGCTCCCGTAACCATTTTGACTGTGTGAGGGCCCACACAAAAGCTGTTGCTGGCTGGAGAAATATGAGGAAAAAATGTATTAATTTTCTGACTACAGTCTTTAACCTAACAGGGCTGACCCTGTTAGGATAAAACTAATAACGGCTTGTGCTCCCAACTGCACCCATTCTAAAAACAGCCCTGTTCAGATGCGAGTGTACAGAAAGCTGCTCTAGGTTTTTTTTTTTTGGGGGGGGGGGTTGTGGTTACTTAAATTACAGTAAAACCATAGAGTTTTGCACATGAGGTCATTACAAATTTTTGTTTGGGCTGAGGACAGTGTAATCATGGTTTCTAGTACTTTTCTCACAGACCTCAGAGGTCTACAAAGAAGGTTACTATAGCTTGTGTAGGGGCAGTGTACTGTCTAGCAGAAACAAAGTAAAATACATTACTGTAATCATTTTTTTCAATTTCACATCAGGCATGTATACAGGTAGCTGCCTTTGATGGGTAGGGTTGAGGAGTGAGGACGCATGCTATGTATATGTATGCCAGCACTCACTTGAAACACATGACTGGCAGTTTGAAACTCTGCTTTTATCCCAGTCTAACACCAGAGGGATGCACAGGCAGTGACTTTTTTTTTTTTTTTTTTTTTTTGAGGGTTGGTGGGGGTGTTAGGGAGGCAGACCATATTCCCAGATTGGACCTATGTATCCAGACAACAATTGGATGGTTAGTTTGTTGTGAACTGCTATTTTGTCATCTTTGAATATTAAGCCTTGGGCACAACTTGTGTCTTCCTTGAAATAAAATAAAAAAAAATATATAAAAAGGCTGAAATTCTTTTCTTACTCATGATTTTTGTTTAAGACACCACGGAATTAAGAGATTGGAAAAATGCTCTAAAATGCATCCCAGAACACCTATAATACTGTGGCTTCTTAGACCCTAGCTTAACTGGGTTACTACCTAAATGATTATTACTGTACTGCCTTGGTCAGGAAAGGCGAGTTGAAAGGATGCAAGTAAAACTAATGTTGAACGGCAACAATGAATTTCTTTCCTTAATAATAATTTCTCTTCAAGCCACCATTGCATGAAAAGATTATGTAAAAAGAAAAAAAAAAAGTAAAATACACTTTAGAGCATATAGACAGCATTTCACATAAGTCCACACCCATACATAGGCTTGCTATAATGTAGCATTGTTGTAACTAAAATACCAGTAACTGCGAATGTCTCTCTGAGAGATGGGAGAACACAAGTGTGAAATATAGACCTGTTGCACTGTAGCTACAGGTCATTCTGTACACACTACTTCTAAAAGTTTGCAGCATGAACTAAAAGGCCGTTTCGGAGGGGTGGCAGACAGTGACAGGGTGATACTCTTTGGGGGCTCCCTAGGCACTTCCATCACTTAACATTTGCTGGGGGCCCTCAAAATGCTAACACCGGCCCTGGTCAAAGTTCTGCTTTAAAGCAAAACACAAGGTAGTACCACTGTCTAGAATTGGTATAAAAAGGTATTTCTAAAGGAAAGGCAATCACAACACTTTAGGACTACATCACATGACTGATGCAGAAAGGATAAGCCTGCATCACATGACCGATTCAGAGAGGATAAGCCAGAGGACTACAAATAAAATGAGAAATCATAGAATTACTAGTTTGGGAATGCAGACTCAATGTAGAAGAGACAGAAAGTGGTTTACAAGGGCACTAGAGCATGCCATAACTTTGTGGCAAATTGTGGCTCTTGGCTCACTTAGAATTTTCTCCAGGTTGTTCTTTATATCACACCTTTTTTCAAAATGAACACTATGCCTGCTTATAAATTTAGTTGTGTGTGTGAGACAACTTTCCTGTTTCTTCACTGTAAAAAGTTGCCGTTTGTCTTTCGGCTTTTCCCAGTTAGGGGTCGCCACAGTGGAGCTCCGGTCTGCTAATGATTGGCAGTTTTTTTTTTTATGGTGTGGAGTTGCCAGCCTGACGCCCAACCTTCAATGAAGGCACGCCCATTCAACGCATGTCTTTTGAACGTCCACATGTTCTACATGTGTGTTAAACAATAAGCCAATGGGCATGAGAAAAAATTGACCCCACTACTGACTTGGGGGCTTTATCACTGTAGCCATTCCCTTTTGTTTTGACTCAAATACAGAAGAGTTAAAGCTTGCAGAAAAACTTGTATGAGCCTACACTGCAAATCTCCCTAGGATTTTGTAGGGATTGGAGCTCAGTCCTTCACAAAACAGGCAGAGGAATTATGTTGCCTACTTTTTTTTTCATTTACATGTTTACAGCTTTTCAATAGTCATATAAACAGCGTGCAATTTTACCTTCAGCCCTCTGGTGTACTCAGACTAGGACTGACAATACCGTATAAATAAGTAGGAGATCGCCAGGTGACCATGGTTTCAATGGCCCTTTGTATTACATATTAAGCATTTAGCATAAACTGTTTTTTGTATAGTGACTCAACAGATCAGACTAATGAAAATTATACTTCAAAGTGACACTGCGTTACAAGAACTGTGAAATTATGCTTTTTCTCTCTCTCTCACTTTCTTTTTGTTTAAAGCATGGAGACATTTTGACCCATCCAAAAATTCTGCAAGCAAATTATTTTTATTCAACTAACATGCTTATTAAAGAAAATAAACCTAATCTGCCTCCAGTTGTGTGATTTTCAGAAGGTTACACAGTGGTGCACTGCTTGAGTTTATGATCATCGACAAAATCATCCTTGGAAAAGACCTGTATCATAATTAGGACAGTTATCAACATTTACTGCCTTGGAGGATGTACACCATTTTATATCAGTTAGTGTTCTGTGCGGCTATGCTAATGGCATACCCACTGCCTCCAATAAGTACTTTTTGCCAGTGCTGACAGTACAAACACCGCCTGCAGTAAGTATTCATTGCCAATGTCCTTATACGGACAGTATAATCACCACTTGCAGTAAGTATTTGTTCCACTGTCCTTATGCTGACAGTACAAAACACCTCTTGCAGTAAGTATTCATTTCCAATGTCCTTATGCTGACAGTATAATCACTGCCTTCAGTTAAGTATTCATTTCCAATGTCCTTGTAACTCCCAGGGTACATGTCTTGAAATCCCCGATTGCTTGCTCCTGTTCTCAATATCTATGAGGTTTTCCCTAGAGACTGCTGAACTAACACCCTCTAGAAAGCGGATGACAGCTCCACTCAACCACGTTGTATAAACATCTAAAAGCTGGCACATAGCTGATTAAGAAAAATAACATAACACATGTTCTTTGGTCTTATCACAGGTTTTATCTTACCTACAGAGATGCAGCATGAGTGTTCAACAGGAAGCGCATACTTGCCTTTGGTGCTGGAAGATCAGAAAGCCGTGGGTTCTTTTCCCACACCAAGTACTTGGTGGTAATGGTGGTGGTGGTGGGGTGCTGCACTCCTGAGTGTGCAGTCCTTTGGATGAGATATTAAACTGAAGCCTGATCTGCTACAGTTGCTGGTACGTCTGCTGAATTTATCAGATCTAACAGCACTTAGTGGAGGAAAAAGAAAGAGCAAGAGAGGGAAGTTTCCAGGGGTCTGGCCAAATGTCCCCTATTCAGTACAAGTACCACCTTGGGTCTTACCTGATAAGCAGAGATAGCCTTTGGTCAACAAGGTAACTAAAAATAAATGCATTTGTGCTTATGGTGAGAAGTTCAGAGTTCATAGGTTTATACTAGGCTATCTGCCCCAAGGCATTTATAAGCCTAGCCCAAATTTTTGTGGCTTACGCCACCCCTTATATGAAAAAATACTGTGCCCATTAGTTTGTTGTGCCTCTGTCCAGCAGTGACACAGAGATGATTCCCGGGATAAACCTATGATCTCCCATCCACAGGTCAAGATTTCTCTTGAACAGAGCCAGCGAGGTGCTCTGCCTCACATGGATCGGGATTTTATTCCACAGCACAGGGAGTCTCCGAGTGATAAATCTATCCCTCCAGCACGTCCTATTTATATCCGTGCTAAGGTTTAAGTCGCTTGCTCTAGTGGTTTTGGTGGATTTGGATATTTTGAGGTGGAGCATGTCCATTAATTCCGGGTTGGACATGGCCTTGTATGTCAGGCACATGTCACCTCTGAGCAGACGGTATGCAACTGAATAGAGCTGGAGTTTCTTCAATCTGGCAGCATATGACAGATTTTGGAGTCCCTTTATCCTTTTGGTGAGGAACTTTTGGGGTCTCTCCAATTGCTGCAGATGTCAGGTGAGATACATCCCGAATGGGGCATTGTACTCTATCATTGGTCTGATAAGTGAAGAGTACACGGGTACAATGACCTCACTAGATCTGGATGTGAATCCCTTCATGATCAGGTGGGCAATGTAGAAGGTCTTTCTAACCACTTTAGCAACGTGAGTATCAAAAGAAAGGCCACTGTCAACCTGGGTCCCCAGGTCCCTGATAACCTCTTCTGTGCTTAGTGGATTGCCACCTATATGGTAGCTTGGGGTTACCTTGTTTTTCCCGAAGGGTATGACTATACATTTTTGGCGTTTAACTTCAGGCCATGGCTCTGGCACCAGCTATCTGTTTCCGTGAGTCCCTTCTGAAGGATATCCGTGTCCGATGCACTTTCCACTATGGCGCCCAGTTTGCAGTCGTCTGCAAACTTTGTCAGCCAATGTCCTCCCATGTTGGCCTGTACTTCTGAGAAGTAGATGCCGAACAATAGGGGGCCAAGGACCGAGCCCTGTGGGACACCACTTGTGACCGGCTTGGAGTCTGACATAGCGCCAGCAACTCTAACCCTGTGGGTTCTGTCCTTAAGCAAGTTTGCAACCCATCTTGTGACATATGGGTTTACATTTAAGCTGGTAAGTTTTTCTACAATACCAGAGTGGGGTATTGTGTCGAAGGCCTTTGCAAGGTCAAGGCAGGCTGTATGGACTGCCTTTCCCTCATCAATGGCCTTGGTGACTGTTTCGAAGAAGTCGACCAAGTTCAAAAGGCATGATCTGCCCTTGACGAAGCCAAACTGGGTCGGGTCCAATGTCTGCAAGTCCCCTATATCTTTGTTTATGAGCTCCATTATGATCCTCTCCATAGCTTTGCAGACTAGACTTGTTAAGCTTATGAGGCGGTAATTACCAGGGTCCGTAGAGGCACCGCCTTTATGGAGTGGGACCACAGTTGCCGTACACCACTCCTTGGGCACGTATCCTGTGGTAAGGCTGAGATTAAACAGCTGCCTTATGTGCGGGTTTAATTCCTCATTTAGCTCGTGTAGCACACAGCCAGGGACACCATCCGGTCCCATTGATGCTGTGTTTTTAGCTTTAGAGAGAGCAGCTTTCACCTGCGCATTTGAGATGTCTGGGAGGCTACACTCTGCTGGGATAGTTATCTCTCCTTTAGGGGGGGAGAGGGGGATGAAGTTTGCACTGAACCTGTCTGCCAGTATGTTGGCAATGTCTGTGGGTTCAGTGATTTTTGTACCATTTTGGACTAATTATGAGCATATCTGGGAGTTTCCACCCAGGTTTCTAACATAGCTGAAAAAGGCCTTATGATTGTCCTTTGAATCCATGGCAATTTTTCTCTCAAAATTGGCCTTAGTTGATTTTATGAGTGCTCGTATTTTTTTACTAATAATGATCAGGGGTGACTTCCCTTTTATGGATTTTGTTCTATCCTGTAATAGCTTTCTCCTCTTATTGTAAAGTTTGTTAATGGCTGGGGTCCACCAGACTGGATGTTTGCCCTTTGTGGAAAGAGTCTTGGTTTTATTTGGGATTGCCTGATCCATGCAGTCCTGGAGGTGTTCATAGAAGGCATTTGTAAGGGCTTCCGCAGCTTGGGTTGTGGTTTCCACTGGCTCAGGGGCCTTGAAGGATACCACACCAGTCTTGAGTAGTGTGAAGTTTGCTTTAGAGAAGTTCTTCACTGTGGTCTTTTTTGTTTGGGTTGGGGACCGGGATGTGGATTTCCAGTGAGATTAGTTTATGATCAGATCTCACCAATGAGGGATATACTTCCGGTGTGGAGCACTTTGTCCCCATGTTTGTGATAATGAGATCTAGTATATTTTCTCCTCTCGTGGAACAGTGACTAGCTGTTCCATGGCATTTGAATTTATGAACTCCAGGAACCGTTGGGCTAGAAAGTTAGGGCTTGAGTAATGTTCCCAGTCTATATTCGGGTAGTTGAAGTCACCCAATATGATGGTGTTTGGAGATGCATTTATACCCTCCAGTGTCTTCAGGAAGGCTGTGTGGGGTTCCTGAGTTTGAGAGGGTGGCCTGTAGCATGCTACAATTTGTAGAGCAGTTTTGCCTATGGTTAGTTGCACCTGGATTGTTTCCGAAGCTTCGTGCATTGCCACCAACCTGGAGGTGTGGGTATCCTTTATGAATATGGATACACCCCCTCCTTTTGTGGTGTGGTCTGGGTTTTGGGGCCGGAATGCATGATATGAGGTAAAACCTAATAGTGCCGGGGTGCTCTCAGGAGCCTTGAACCAGGTTTCAGTTACAGCACAGACATCGATGTTCTCCATACTGAGAAGGGCCTCGAGTGAGTGCATTTTGAGATTTAGACTTCTGGCATTGAGCAGCATTACCCTCAGTTTCTTCCCATTTTTGTTTTCTAGGGTGGTAGGTTTAGAATTTGAGCCTTGCCTAAAAATGGCACTATGGGGGTGGCAAGAGCCTTAGCCAATATCCGGAATCCCAGGGGTGACAGGTGCAAGCCGTCCCTTGCGAAGCAGTGTGGCTTGTCAAGCATGTCATCCCAGGCAGACAGACACTGGATCCCCTTTGAATGACACCAGACATTAAGCCAATTGTTAAAGCTGATCATCTTGTCTCTATATTGTGGCATCATTCTTGGTGAAGGAAGGATACTGCTCAGGGTCAGGGTCATACCTGCCTGAGCTACATAATCAGAGAGCTCCTCTATGTCTCTTTTCATGTAGTCCAGGGTTCATGATCACCTTCAATACCACTGTTATAAACTAAGCACTCTTCATAATTATGATGGTTACAAGGTGAAAGCAGACAGTCACTTTCAGCCAAATAAACACCAGAAGAAAATACCCAGAGGTTCCGGTCTTGAATACTCCCTTTACATAACTGGGGAATGAAATAACTTCTTAATCTGCAGATGGCACAAAGGTTCTCTAAAGCCCACCACAACCACCAGTATCAGTGGTTTACCAGTTATGCACGTGTGTCTTTGACGCTGGAAAAATCAATTAAGTGGGGTGCAGAACCCTAAATTACTGCCATTTTGAATGAAACATTTAAAAGTGCCATCTGCAGGAGTTGGCGACAACAGAGGTGGATATAAAATATCCCAGTACACTTATCAGGAAAAAAAAAATTAAAAAAGAGCAGGATTACTTACACATTAACATGTTCACATATATACAACATTAAAGAAAAAAAATCAAAGGGAAATAGAAAAAAGTTTTAAAGAAATATTTTCTCCATGTTGCACACACACAATCTTATTTAATACGGTACCTTTACTCTCCCCACTAGTTGCCAGAGGGCCAATTTTAATCTTTACAAAACTTTAACTTCCCATTTCTTATTATACAATCCTTCTTCCTCCATGCTTTCTAAACTTACAATTGCCAAGAAAAATGACATTTTATCACGACCACCACATACCAGTTTATCATATAAATCATATTTCCCACAGAATATCATAGGCATACTTAAAATCTCATCAGAAAGAGCATTTCTGAAATTTGTAGCAAAATCTTTTAGCCTTTTTGCAATGCACACACAAATGTTTGGTAGGCATTTATTGTAGGTGCGTGCATGGCTCTGTGTGCTTCTCCTTACCCACTCGAAATATGTAAAAGCTAAATATCTCCGAATGTCACTTCAGCCATGTGCTCCCAGCCAACTGTATCACGGGGAAGTGTACTGCTGCCTAGGAGCCTGACACACATTTCTTCACTGCTTTCTATTTGCATTTTCTATATTCAGTATATACACACACACAAACACACAAGTAGGTTTTCCTGAGCCCAGACTACATTGCTACATGCAATGGTAGGCTTTCATTAGGTATTAGCCTAGTTTGGCAGTTACCATCTCCTCCAAAATCTTTAGATAAAAAGATAGGAAAGACTGCATAAACGTTAGCAGCTAACCAAACTGACAAGGTAAAAAGCATGGTTTCTTCAAAGAGTGAGCATGTGGTGCACAATGATAAAGTCCTATGAACCATGTGATCAGTGTTTGATTAGTAGCAAGAGCACAAAAGGGGCTAGGTGGTGGAAGATGAGAATGAGAGCCCAATTCCACTTAACCCATTGCGTGTGTGTGTGTGTGTGTGGGGGGGGGGGGTAGAAGGTTCAACTTTTCATATTAGAGACATTTGCAGGATTAACAGTGTACTGTGAAATGGAACAGGATTAGAAGTCCACGCTGTACCGCAGTATGCCATTAAGGAGGAAGATTAACATGGTTATGGCATGCATGCACCCTCATATGAGCACTGATATAGCACTCAAGCCACCAACACGAGGGAGTCAGGTATGGGGGGGGGTTAGTAAGATCAGCAGACTGGCCCTTTCCCTAGTACTGACTCACCACCATGCAGAATGAATAGACTGCATGCCTCTCACACAGTAGGAGGAACAAATGAGCTAAATGAACGAAGGAAGGTGGAGCCAGCAGGGTAAAACCTGCAAATAACACAAACAAAGCATTTCTTCAAAAGAAACTCACAATGCAAGGAAATGTCAGGTTTTAGTCTCACCCCTACCCCCATCTCCACATATTGTTCAGGCACAGTCACAAAGTCCAAATTAAATAGACCTCATCTCTTCAGTAACAGTCAGTCACATATTACTGCTGTACTCAAATACCTCTTCGCCATTCTGGCTTCGCTCTAATCATCTCCCCAGATACCTTTTGACACACAACACAGTACTTTCAAAACCTTATTTCTTAATTCTGTCATCAAAGCCAGTTTCTACTCTCCCAGTATCCAATTATCCCCCTGGTAACTAGTCTCCTAACCCCATCTCTACCCTCCCAGTATCCATCTTGCCCCTCAGTTTTCAATCTCTCTCTCATATAGCTTACCTATGCTAGTTTAATGTGTGCAGATTTACTTAACCAGTCTATACCAGATGGCACACATTACTCTGATATTCTTTGCAATTAGTTTCTGCTAACCTTGACACTGAACCTTTGAAAAGAATTATTTGCAAATGTCTTAACTGAAAAAAGGACAGTTTTTGCACAATTTCCTAGTTTCTTTTGATGTGACAGTACTTTATCTCCTTACTTATCCTCTTTTGGAAATGTACTCAAAAATGAGAATGCTTTTGCAACTGACTTTTCAGAAATTACATAATTTCATCATAGACCTCATCGGTTTGTCCTGTTCATTTTATAAAAATGCAAAAGAGGAACTCCAGGTTTTCAGTTCCCTTTTACATTTAAATAATAGGCATAAAACAGTGGCAGTGCAAACTCACCCCTCCCACCCAAAAAGAAAACAGGTTCTGCAACACAGAAAGTCATCTGCTCGTGAGGAATGCTCTATTAATAAGGTTGACAAGGAAAGACTTGAAGATATTTGACAAGCCATTAACTCTGCCTAAGTTTGCAGAGGAAGAAATACAAAGATGTACAAACAAATCCATTAGGCACTTGTGTCATATCTGCCCTGACTTATTTTCATTCGCAATAGTACTTTTTAATGTTTCTATTAATACAAAAGTGATCACTTATTCAATTCCTCTTTCCTAAGCAAATATGAGTATTTTAAGATTGTCACATGCCATTAATATTAGCTCCTGTCAAAGGAGTCAGAATCATACAGTCCAAAAGCACAGGTGGGCTGTATCATAAAACCTATCTTGGTCCAATGAAAGCTATCACAATGCTTCATTGTTCCAAAGCATGCTTCTACATGGGTATTTTTTTTTTTTTGCAGGTATTGAATTCATTTTTACTGGCAGCACTGAGTGCAAGGATATGGCTACAAGCTACTAAGAAGCCACATTTTATACACGAGGGTTTGATTCTCAAAGCATCGTATTTGTTTCAAGTCAGTTTGCTTAAATAGCAAAACAAAAGTTAAATAGCAAAAAGAAATCCTGCAAGCAGAGACATAATAAAATACAATGCACAAGAGTATAAATCTACATGGTCTAGAACCTTAACAAAAGCAAAATCAATAATGTTTCTAAAAGAAATTGATGATAATTTCCCATTAAATGTAATCTAAATACAAAATGGGTACACAATACTAGTCTTACTGTTGAATTTTTTGCTCATTCAGACTGTTACATCTTAAACTACATGTAAGGAATGGGGCAACTAAACAGATACAGAAGCACAGACAGTTGTTATGACTCATTCAAACATGTAATAGGTCAGGTTTAATCACATATAGAAGAAGAAAAAAATACAGGGTAAAGATTTCTCCAAAGGTTCTGGCATGCAGAGATGTTCTTAAGCATTCCATAGAAATGCATAGTATGGTATACAAAATGACTCTAATGATGTTTTCAGTTCCAAGTATTAAAAAATGCACTGAGGGAGGAAAACAAAGCCTTTGTTAATACAAGACAAAGCAAAATGGAAACTTGAAATATGCCTAGAGTGTTTGTTACACATGGCTTGTAAAAACAAAAAGATGAAACGACCCACAAAAATGCTACTAATACATACGTTCTTTTCACTTAAATATTGAAGCAACATTTAAAGACTGCATTAGACTTGCCTTTCTTTCCTAGCGCTGAGTTTCTGTTGGTTACTTTCTGTGTATTTCACTGCTGGAATGTAGCTGCTGAATTCCTTGTAGAATCAAATTTGTTGTACATATGCTTTTCTATTTTTTTCTCAAAGAGGGCAAGGGAGAGTTTTAAAGAAGATACACATTGCCCAGAAATGAAACTTATCAAAAATTACACATAAAACTAAAAATGAAGAAAGCATACCGCAAAGCTTTAAACCTTTCACTATGCTTGCAGTTTCCTGGTCCAGAAATTTGCTGCAGATCATGTGAAGTTCATTAGCCCCACCTCTTAAAGTCAGTGTGACCCACTTCCTCTGTTCTTTCTTTTTCTCAGATTTCTTTTAGGTGGGAAGTTTTTCTCCGGTTCTCAGCCTAAGTAAAGTTAATTGATTATGCAGTGTTGAACTGTAACAGAAAAAAATTAAAACACATTTCTTATTCTATGTTTTGATATATGAAAGAAAGCACAGTTTTCTAAAGCACTTTGTTATATTTCTCATAACTGGCAAACACAAATTCTGTTAGCAGATAAGTTGTAGTATATATAATGCCCAGTCATACTGCCTGTTTGAGAAACTGTGAATCTTATGTAACTATTTCTCCGAGTCCCTCTTAACGAGTTGGTCTGCTGCCCTATTCATTCATTGTGCTTTTATTTTTATCTGAGCATCCTTCCTTGTACCTCCAAATTGTGCCCTGTTTTCTTGTATATCTCTTTTTTTAGCTTGTGAAAGATAGGTAGCAAGGTTGTCAGAAAATCTCCTTGAGACAATTAAGTCTTTTTAGCATGCCCCCACATACTTTTTTCCCTCAAGATTACACTTGTAAACATCTCTAGTCCCCCATTCTGTGATTTCCAGCACAAATAATGCATCCTTTTTTTTGGTACCCTTTGCTGAGCTGCCTCTATCATATGTATGTATGTATTTATGTACATATGTAGAATCACAGACAGTATTCTATTACAGAAATATAGCATTATGACAGTTGTAAAAAAAGTTCATGGCACGCTTCTCATTTACTGACTAGGTAAGATGGTTACAAAGACCTCTCAACCTCTTAGTGCAAGAAATCTGGACAAAGCCTAAAATAATGGGGGGACAAAGGTCAAAATATGGGAACAGATTTTAAATACTCATAGATTAGTATTAGGCTAGTTGCCCTTGTGGGCCATTTTAAGCCTAGCCAATTATCTTATGTGAGAAACAAATGCTGCACCTTGTGTTTGCAAGGTAAACACCTTAACCATTATGCCAACCTCTTGCCATCTGACAAGCCTCCTGCTTTTATAGACATAGAAAGTAGCTAGAATAACAGGATCTATGTAGGCATGCATTCTCTGAAGAATAAAAAGTCTGAAACTCAAATGTATGTCATTATTTCACGACTTCATTCCTCAGTGACTTGACAGAAAACCACACATTTCATTTTATTTATTTATTTAACATTTGTTTTCCCAGGAATAAATCTGACTGGACAACAGGTGTCCTTTTTCAGTGGAGTCCTGGGGAGAAAAGCTCCAAGACGTAGTATGGTGAACAATACATAGGTTAATATGTTGGAAAATACATAGGTTAATACATGTGGTAGCTATGTTAATGTGTGAATAAAAATACAGTAAATATCAAACAGGCAACATAATACACATCACTTATCACATATCAAATGAACAGCATCACATCACACATCATATATGTGAATAAAAAAGTAATAGTACATAGGTTAATCCAAGTGGTAAGTATGTTGACATGTGAGCAAAAGGAAGACAGGAAAAATTCCCCATGAGCAGCACAATACAGTCAGAGGATCAGTGACTTTGCAGTGATAGTACCGTGATAGACACATAAGGTGCCAGGAAGTAGGTCCATATTTACAAATATTTACAGTTAGAAAGCACCAGCATAATTCTTGATTCGGTCAGGAGATCCCCGAGTATAATAATAGAAGTACGATATATGAACATGAGGTACCCAGAAGTAGGTAAATGCTACTAAATGTGCAAAAAATGTACAGAGCATCTAGGTGGGAGTATCATTTGAGCATTGGGGCTTAAGAGATTGTTCTCCTTGTGGCCTGGAGGGGTGTAAGGTGGTGTCTTTGCATTAGCAAAGGGGGTTAGCATAGAGGTAGGTTTTTAGGAGGTCCTTAAATATGGTTGCATGAGTTTATATCCTGAGGTCAGGTGGGAGAGTGTTCCATGCTTTAGCCACCTCATAGGAGAATAGGGCTTCCCCAGAGCTGTTCTTGCATGGATTTAACACGATCAAGGATTTGTTGCTTGATCGTAGTTCCCTGCTGGAGTTGTGGAAGTTTACTATGCCAGCTAGGGCAGGGGTTCTCTCTGGTTGATACAGAATTTGATGAGTGATGATGAGTTGGTGGTAGCGCAGTAGGTTTGGGAATTCTAGCCAGAGTAGCTTGAGTAGGGATTGACAGTGGTGGGAGCGTGATTTAGTATTGGCAGTGAACCTGGCTATTTTATTGTAGCAAGTGGAGAATTTGTTCAGGTCGGATTTATTGATTTTGGTTAGAACTGGGCAGGCATAAAGCAATTTTGATGACAGATTACTTCTGGCAATGGTAGTCCTGGACTTGAGGGTGAGGTACTGCTTGCTACTATACAGGCATCCTAGCTTTTTATGAACTTTGGAAATGGTTTGGGACATGTGTTTATTGAATGTAAGTTGTTGGTCGATAATGACACCTAGTAATTTGGCTTGGGTTACTGGGGTGATGAGGGTGTTATTGGCTGAAAGGATGATGAACATGGGGTCGTAGTGTTTAGTTGGCTGGAATAGCATTAGTTGTATCTTTTTTGGGTTTAGGATTAGTTGATGGTTGTTATGAGGAATATACCAAAATATGAGGCAAAAATTGGACAGTTGAAAGTTATGTGGTTACATGATGGTTCCATGGTGTAATGATTAGCATCATGGATTCTGAATTTAGGAATTTAACTCAAATCGTAGTAGCAGGGTAACTTTATGGAAAGATATCTGCCATTCTTTATCATTGCCTTAATGGCTCAAGTCATATCTGAAAAGGGTCTGAGAAGGACCAGTTTACTTAACCGGTTAATAAATAAATACATTTAAAAAATTTAGTTCCTTCCTAAACTCCACTGATAAAAATGTTCTCATATAAATTCATTGTATCCTTGAATTCTGTCACAACTTCTGATCTTATTACCTCTTCAGTAATGTAATAATAATAATAATAATAATAATCATAATCGTGTCCTCTTTTGCCTATTCCTTCTGCAAATATGACACTTTTAGCTTATGAATTCCGTTAAGACACTTAAATGTCTGTATGGTATTCACATAATATATTTCTCCACGGTTCTCCAGTCTTATCTTTCTTTACATGTAGCCTGTATTTTATGTCCGTAACAAGATGTAGTCTCCATATTTATAGAGATGACACCAGCAGGAGCTTGCTGGCTACATAGCAGAATTATAATTTGTTCTTACTGCAAGCACCACTTTTTATGCATCTCAGTATTCCACAAGCCTTCCTTCTTGTTCTCAAATTGCCTGTTTAATATCAAGGTTGGTTGTTATAACTACCCCCGTTATCTTTTTTTCGTTTTCTTTTGTTGATTTTGATATTACTACTTCCCCTCTGACTGAGTACACCTTTCCCCTTTATTTTTTTTAATTTTCTTATATTTCTTAATTTTGTTTTTTAGATGCACTATTGCAGTCGATTTAAGCTTTCATGCTTTTGTTCATTCATTCAGTTTTTTATTTTTTTTCCACAGCATCTTGACCATCCATTCCCAATGGTGCCATGTTGAGGCATTCATTCATTTCATTCTATTTACTGCATTCCAATTAGCCTTCTAGAGTCCATACCTATGGCTGGAGTAGAAGAAGCCGAGATTGAGGTCATGCCTCTCAACCTCTTAGAACACAACATTTGGACAAAGCCACATATAATTGGGTGACAAAGGCCCAAAAATAGGGACACTTTTTAAATACTGCTCTTACAGCCTTAGAATGTTGATGCAATAACAGGTTTTGCTTTTGCATAATTTTTCTGAAAGATATGAAGTCTGAAACTAAAATGTCTGCCATTATTTTCTGACTTCAGCCTCAATGATTTGCCAGTGATCTTCCAGAAAACCACAATTTTATGAGAAACAGACCAAAAACATGAGCCAAAAAATCTGGACATTCTGCAAAAATATGGACAGTTGAAAGGTATAGGTAGTTGTCAACTACAGCTGATGTTTTTTTTTTCACTTTTTCACCTTCAACTACAGCTGATGTTTTTTTTTTCACTTTTTCACCTAACAACAAGTTTCTTTAATGTGTTGAACTAGAAATATAGGCAACTGCTAGCTCCACTCATAGTGACCACTATCAGTGTTGCATTACTGTATGCTGTCATCATATTTTTGCACATTCAGCTAGCCTTCTTCTATTCATTAGTAGAGGCTCTTGAAACAGACAACTCCAGACACCTCCTTAAAGTAGAAGAGATGGCTACTATCCAGCCAGTCTTCCCTTTCCCTGCTGGATTTCCAGGTGCTACGCTAGATACTTGAACCTCACTGGGATGAATCTTTGAACCACAACATACTGGCACAGAAGATTAGGGGGTATAAGTTGTAGTTCTTGTGGTATTGGATTTGATTCCGTTAGCTCTCATTTGCTTCCTGTGTGACCTTCAACAAGTTACTTAACCAGGCATTGCTTCCAGGTTATCTCTGAAAAGGGACTGTGCATACAGTGGTTCTACCCAGTTAACAAATAGCCATAATTATTTATTCCTCCAGTTTTGTCAAGTCCTCTGTATGCTTTTCTATTAGTTTTTAAACATAATCTTTCTTACATTAATTTGTGTCATAAGCAGAACGCAATGTTTTCTTTTCAGGCTATGCCACTTACAAATTAATTGAAAAGGCCTATCTGCAGTATTTCTGTGGTACCTTACAATGTTAATAGTCTTTTCATCTGAGTGAACTGCATTGATTTTGAACCTCTGCATCCTCCTCATCAAGCAGTGTTTTACCAGTGCTTCTATCTTAGAATCCAGTCCAAACCTTTCTAATTTATTCACTAACTTTTTGGGTGGTACAGTGTCAAATATCTTGTTTAAGGCTTAAGAAGGCCATATGGACAGATCTCTTCTGATCGAACATGTTGGTTCTATGCTTTTAGCTTGCATATGATTGATCTTTCATTCTGATGAGTCACCTTACAAGCTAAGCGTTTGTAGTTTGTGCCTTGATTTCACTTGCTTAGATAAAGAATCACATCTGCCTTTTTCTATTATTTAGAAAATTTAGTTTGCTTAAACCTTAAGGCCATTTTATTCTTTCGATATTATGGTTTAAGAATTATGATTTTCAAGGCTGTGGGTTTTATGACTGTGATAGCAAACCTATATATATATATATATATATATATATATATATATATATATATATATATATATATATATATATATATATATATATATATATTTGTGTGTGTGTGTTTGTATATTTGTTTAGATCTTCATTATATAAATATAATGCTTAAAGACAATCCTTATAAATAGGTCAGTCCAGGAATCCCATGTTCCTTGTCTCTGGAAAAATTCAGACATTATCCCTCGGCACAAAGGAGGAAATTCAACACATGTGAATAACTTTAGACCTATAGCAATCTTATCTCCCCTTGCCCAAATACTTGAAAAATGTTTTCAAAAAACAATTTCTACACTATCTCCTGCAGGAAGAACTCCTATCCCCTACGCAACATGCTTCTGTCCTTCCCATAGTACTAGCACTGCTCTTTAAACCTAAACATATACTGTCAGTAAAGACAGAGATAATGGCAAACTAGTCTCTTCCTTATTTCTAGACTTGTCTAAAGCCTTCAACACAGTTTGTCACAGCAAACATCTTCTTCAAATGTCCTCACTAGGTTTCTCTCAGCCCACCCTTCTGTGGTTCAAAAGCTATGTATCCAATAGGTATCAGTCATTAAAATGGCACTCTGCACTCTCTCTTTACCTCCCAGTCACCACCTGTGCATCACAAGGCTCTATCCTTGGTCCCTTCCTCTTTAACATTTTTACCAACAGTCTCTATACTGCCACACAACAAGCCACTATAATACAATACACAGATGATTCCACTTTCATTTGCACATCTAACAACATGGTACACCTCCAAAAATTACTCAGGGTGCTTTAGTGGCTACTGAAACATGGCTTCGTAACTCACAACTCATGTTCAACCCAAAAAAGACCAAACTACTTATTTTTTTCCCTAAATCCATCTCTCATTAAAAAATAAATTTAAAGTCCTCTCTCAATAATACAACAATTGAAGTCACTTCTCATAGCAAACTATTAGGGGTGATAGTGGGTGATAATCTTACCTGCATATAAAAATTGCATAAGAAAAACTCATCAAAAACTAAGCATGTTTTACAGAGCTAAAAACTTTTTCACCGATGCAACTAAAACTACACTTACCACTCCTCCCAGTTCTTCTTTATGGTGCTGCCATCCTTAATAACCTCCAGGCTTCACAAAAATTAAAACTTGAACAATGCTATAACAAAGCTGCTAAATTTGCATCACATAGCCCTTTCAGAACCCACGACTTTATAGCATTGAAAAGCCAAAACTGGTTAGAACTGACACATCAACTAATATATACAGAGTTTCTCCTACTACCTATAAAATTATCCAGCATCGATCTGCCTGTCTGGCACTAAATATATTCTACACAACTATGTTCCCAGTCAGCCATTGTGATGCATTGACCAAAAACTCCTGTCTGTCTATAAATCTATCATTAGACCTATAACAAATTTATTTACATAATCCAAAACTATTTTGGGCATCTGTTCACAACCTACTAAACCCAAGGAAACTCCACAAACCACCCCTGCACCTGAAAACTCACCAACAAATACCACAAATTAATTCATTGCTCACTTCCTCCAAACCAGAAACACATTAATTAAGGACAACCACGTTAGTAATCCACTGACTGTCCAGCAGTCACACTCTATCTAATTTAATCTAGTATAGCTTTTGATGGAGACAAAATGTGGATTAATTTAGAGTGAATGGAGATATACAGGAAACATATGTTTGCATGTGTGTGTGTGTGTGTGTGTGTGTGTGTGTGTGTGTGTGTGTGTGTGTGTGTGTGTGTGTGTGTAGTATGTGAAACTAGAGGTGATAGTTGTGTCATAGAAATAAAGGAGGGTGAACGTGGGATGACTGATAAGGATGAAGAAGGAGTAGGATGATTGTTATATGTGGGAAGAAATAAGGAAATATAGCTGGGTAGAAATGGGATGAGTGTTAAAAAAGAGCATAAAGGTGGGAGTGATTACAGGATAGATGAAGGAGTGGCCATTTAACTATAGCTTAAATAATATGGGGGTGGGTAAGAATGGGAGTGGGGTGGAGAGTGAATTTCAGCTATGAGTAGTGCACTTGAGCAGAGTAGACGTAGTCCCCAGAAGGAATTATTTTTTGTAAAAACAACCTCTAAAATTGGATTCCTCATTCACTGTTGGAGTATCACAGTGGAGACTAGTAATACCAATGTCCTACTGTGGGTGAGCTTTATAAATCAGTTTTGGGTATCCCAACTATACTTACTTCACAGGGGCTCCCAAAAGGTGAGGGAGATGTCCACCATCAGCCAGTTAAGAATGAAAAAAAAAGAGGAATCCCAAGCTGCTGTTGGCTTTAGTAATCAATTGACTAACAACTGCTAGTTGTTTCCACAGAAAGGGTACAATGTTCAGTAGTGAGTTAAGGCAAACAGTCTGTGTGTGTGTGTGTGTGTGTGTGTGTGTGCGTGGACCATAGTTATTGCACTAACTATGGAACAAGAGTAAAAGCTTAGGGACGAACTAGACTTACTTAAAAATGAGCCAGAGCCATTAAAGACAGGAAAAATATTTGGTGCTTTACACTGCTAATCAGAAGAATTTCTAGCTAGTGTGAGCAGTCTTTGGTGTTCTGGTTTGGTCTTTGGTTTATCTTTTTTTGATTTTAGGAAAGCTTTTCCCATACCCATTATAACTAAATACAAAATATTTTTTTTCTTACCACTTCATTCACCTTACATAGAATTACTAGTCATGTTCAAAAAGACCATTAAAAAAACAATTCTGCAAAGTTAATTCAAACATTTGAGATACTATACAACCAAATATTTAAGAAACCTTGCAGAGGCTGCAGCACTCAGATGGCATGGAGGCAGGTGATGAAACTGTAACTATATTACAGCAATTCAAATAAACAGGCAGATGAGTTTCTAATATTTTAAATATTTAAATAATTTAAAGTATAAAATGTTAAGATAGATCCCAGCACAAAGACAGTTTCTAATATTTAAAGTATAAAATGTAAGATGGATGCTAGTAGTAAGACATGTATGCGAGCTACTACAAGGTATCTGCACACACATTTTTGAAACAGAACAATTTACAGGAAAATGGTATCAACTAATATCTGGGGACAGACCGGAGTAAATCCTGGCTGTAGAATGTGCTAACACTACAGTGTTAGGGAGCAAGGGATGAGCATATCACTAATATTATATGGTGATTACAAATTGCTTAGTGATCCATGGGGTGCATGCACAGAGCAACAATCGACTACAAATGCTACAGAGTACTCCCAACAAAACACATTATGTATTCCTATAAGCCACTGATAGCACAAAAAGGCTATGGAACGGATTATCATGGACCTCATTAACTAGGACATTGGCAACCTCCAAACACTCGATCCTACACAGTTTGGCTTCATCAAGGGGAGGTCATGTCTATTAAATTTGGTCATCTTTTTTGAGACAGTCACCAAAGCCATGGATGAGGAGAAGACAGTGCACACCGCCTACCTTGACCCGGCCAAAGCCCTTGACACTATTCCCCACTCAGGCATACTAGATAAACTCAACTAGGCATCAATCCATATGTTACCAGAGGGGTAGCTAACTGGCTCATTGATAGAACCTAGTCAAAATAGTGGAAGCCACCTCATGCAGTAGACCCGTATTCAGTGGCGTACCCCAGGGTTTGGTCTTGGGGCTTCTGTTATTTGGGATATACTTTTCTGAGGTGCAGGCCAAAACTAGTGGGCTATGGCTGACTAAGTCTGCATTCCCCTAGTGACATGGACATCCTCCAAGAGGGTCTCACCCAAATAAATGACTGGTGCCAGAAACATGGCCTCAAGCTAAATACAAAAAAAATGCATCATCATCTCCTTTGGGGAGAGTGATGTCCCCACAAATTATCACATTAATAACAACGTCCTAAGCATGCAGTCAGTCATGAGGGATTTGATCACCCAGATTTATAGCAACCTGATGTTTGACCACGATGTTGCTTCCATTGTATGGAAAGCTTTCTACATGGCCCACCTCATAAGTAAGGGTATCTCATCCAGGGACAAGGAAGTCATAACATCCCTGCATTTGGCCCTTATAAGGCCCATTATCGAGTACAATGTCCCATTCGGCATGTACCTCACAAAGCACATGCAGCAGCTGGAGAGACCACAGAGGTTCCTCACCAGGAGAATCCAGGGCCTAAGAAATCTACTATACACAGATAGGCTAAAAGCCGTATCCCTCTACTCTGTTTCATATAGACTCTTCAGAAGTGACCTCTGTCTGGCATACAAGGTGATCACGGATCCCACCTTGGTGGGACTGCTGCATATCCACAAGTCAAGCTCAATTCAAGTAACCCGCACAGACGGCCTCAACCTGGTCTGTGAAATCAATAGGACTTGTTGGTGGGACTGATTTGGTTCCAGAGACTCCCCCATCTGTGGAATAGACTCCATCTTCACATCATGCAGAGTACCTATTTACCCTTTTTAAGTGCAACCTGGATAACTGGATAGGAAATAGAAAATACATCCCTGGGATTCTACCCGTGCCCCTGCTGGACAGGGGCAGCGGGTGCTGATTTGTCTATACATGAGCTAAACTCATATCACTTATAAGGGCCTCAGGGCCAGTAGTCTAGTAACTCCTTGCCCCCACCTCTAAAATGACCTCACTCCTTACATTTGCTCTCTATCTGTTCTGCCATCTTTTATTTTTGAAATTAAACTTTGTTTTCAATTAAATTGTACTACACTTCCCCTCCTTCTAAAACTGACTCTCATTTGTGACAAGCCCATTACTCCTGAATGGACAATGCAGACCACTATTACACTGATACTGTATTTTTAATGTACGTCATTATAGAGGCAGTGTAAGCCAAATAAAGCATTTCTGTGATTGTCTCTTGTCATAGATCATGAGTGAAAAGGTTGATATGAATCAATCCATCAACAAATAAATAAATAAAAATAAAATAAGAACAGGTATCTTCAGGCTTAGCCTTAGCCCACCTACTTGTCTAAACTAACTGCATAAATAAAAATGTAGTTCTTGTGTTTTAGTTTACTCAAATTATGCCCACATTAACAGACTGCTGTAATCCATCTGACTGTGTGTGTGTGTGTGTGTGTGTGTGTGTGTGTGTGTGTTCATAGGTTCATAGGTTTATACTAGGCTATCTGCCCGAGGGCATTTACAAGCCTAGCCCATCGTTTTGTGGCTTACGCCACCCCTTTAGTATGGGGAACTATACCCATTATTTTGCTGTGCCTCTGTCGAGCAGTGACACTGAGGTAATCCCTGGGGTATATCTGCGATCTCCCATCCATTGGTCAAGATTTCTCTTGAACAAGGCCAGCGAGGTGCTCTGCCTCACATGTACCGGGATTTTGTTCCACAGCATAGGGAGTCTTTGGGTAATGAATCTATCCCTCCAGCACGTCCTATTAATAGCCGTGTCGAGGTTTAAGTCTCCGCCCTTGTGGCTCTGATGGATCTAGATTTTTTGAGGTGAAGCATATTCATCAAATCTGGGTTTGACATGGCCTTGTATGTTAGGCAAAGGTCACCTCTGCGCAAGCGGTGAGCGACTGAATAGAGCTGGAGTTCTTTCAGTCGGGCAGCATAGGACAGATTTTTGAGACCCTTTATCCTTTTGGTGAGGAACTTTTGTGGCCTCTCCAGCTGCTGCAGGTGTCGGGTCAGATACATCCCAAATGGGGCATTGTATTCAATCATTGGTCTGATGAGTGATGAGTAAAGGGAGACTATGACCTCCCTTGATCTAGATGAGAATCCCTTCATGATAAGGTGGGCAATGTAGAAAGTCTTCCTAACTACTTTAGCTACATGGGTGTCGAATGACAGACTACTATCAACCTGGGTCCCCAGGTCCCTGATAACTTCTTCTGTGCTCAGTGGATTGCCACCTATTTGGTAGCTAGGGGTAACCTTGTTTTTCCCAAAGGGTATGACTATGCATTTTTTGGCATTTAACTTCAGGCCGTGGCTCTGGCACCAGTTATCCGTTTCTGTGAGACCCTTCTGAAGGATATCTGTGTCAGATGTGTTTTCTACTATGGCCCAGTTTGCAGTCATCTGCAAACTTTGTCAGCCATAACCCTCCTGTGTTTGCTTGTACTTGGAAAAGTAGATGCCAAACAAGAGTGGGCCCAGGACTGAGCCCTGTGGGACACCACTTGTGACAGGTTTTGAGTCTGACATGGCGCCAGCAACTCTGACCCTGTGGGTTCTGTCACTCAGCCAGTTTGCAACCCATCTTGTGATGTATGGGTTAACATTTAAGCTGATGAGTTTTTCAATGATACCCGAGTGGGGTATTGTATCGAAGGCCTTAGCCAGATCGAGGTAGGCTGTATGGACTGCCTTTCCCTCGTCAATGGCTTTGGTGACTGTTTCAAGAAGTCAACCAAGTTTAAAAGGCATGATCTGCCTTTGACAAAGCCAAACTGGGTTGGATCCAAAGTCTGCAAATTCCCTATGTCTTTATTTATGAGGTCCATTATGATCCTCTCCATGGCTTTGCAGATAAGGCTTGTCAGGCTAATGGGCGGGTAATTTCCAGGGTGGGTGGAGGCAGCGCCTTTGTGAAGTGGGACCACAGTTGCAGTGCGCCACTCCCTGGGTACGTATCCAGAGGTAAGACTTTGATTAAACAGCTGTCCTAGCTGTGGGTTTAATTCCTCATTGAGTTCGTGGAGCACACAGCCGGGGACACCATCAGGTCCCATGGATGCTGTGTTTTTGCTTTGGAGAGAGCAGTTCTCACTTGGGCGCTGGAGATGTTTGGGGGCTGCAATCGTTTGGTATAGATATCTCTCCTTTTGGGGTGGGGAGAAGTTTGCACTGAACCTGTCAGCCAGTATGTTGGCAATGTCTGTAGGATCAGTAATCTTCACATCATTTTGAACTAGTTCTGAGCATATCTGGGAGTTTCCTCCTAGGTGTCTAACATAGCTAAAGAAGGCCTTATGATTGTCTTTTTGAGTCTTTAGCTATTTTTCTCTCGAAATTTGCTTTGGATGATTTTATGAGAGCTCTTAGTTTTTACTTATAGTGATCAAGGGTGTCTTACCTTTTAAGGATTTTGCTGTATCTTGTAGTAGCTTCCTCCTTTTATTGTAGAGTTTGTTTATGGCTGGGGTCCACCAGACTGGACGCTTGCCTTTGGTACTAAGAGTCTTTGTTTTGTTTGGGATTGCCTTATCCATGCAGTCCTGCAGGTGCTGGTAGAAGGCGCCTGTAAGTGATTCAGCGGCTTGAGTACTGTTTTCCACCAGCTCGGGGCCTTAAAGGAGACCACACTAGTCTTTAGAAGTGTGAAGTCGGCTTTTGAGAAGTTCTTTACTGTGGTCTTTTTATTTCAGGTGGGGTGGGATGAGGACCTCCAGCGAGATTAGTTTGTGATCTGATCTCACCAGTGAGGGTATACTTCGGTGTTGAACATTGTGCTCCCATGTTCGTGATGATGAGATCAAGTATGTTATCTCCTCTTGTGGGATGGTGACTAGTTGTTCCATGGCATTTGAGTTTATGAATTCCAGGAACTTTTGGGCTAGGGTGTTTGGGCTTGAGTAGTGTTCCCAGTCTATATTAGGGTAATTGAAGTCACCTAGTATGATGGTGTTTGGTGATACATTTATCCCTCTAGTGTTTTCAGGAAGGCCATGTGAGGTTCCTGAGTTTGTGAGGGTGGCCTGTAACATGCTACAATTTGCAGAGCAGTCTTGCCTATGGTTAATTGCACCTGGATGGTCTCCGATGCATCGTGCGTTGCCACCAGTCTTGAGGTGTGGGTGTCCTTAATGAATATGGATACCCTCCTTTCTTGGTATTGTCCGGATTTTGGGGCGGAACGCATGATATGAGGTAAAACCTGATAGCGCTGGGGTGCTCTCAGGAGCCTTGAACCAGGTTTCTGTCACAGCACAGACATCGATGTTCTCCATACTGAGAAGGGCCTCGAGTCGTGCATTTTGAGATTGAGACTTCTGGCATTGAGCAGCATTACCCTTAGTTTTTTCCTTTTTGTGTTCTAGGGTGGTAGGTTTAGAATTTGAGCCTTGCCTAAAAAGGCACTATGGGGTGGCAAGAGCCTTTGCCAATATCCGAATCCCAGGGTGACAGGTGCAAGCCGTCCCTTGAAGCAGCGTGGCTTGTCCAGCATGTCATCCCAGGCAGACAGATACTGGATCCCCTTTGAATGACACCAGTGTTTAAGCCAATTGTTAAAGCTGATCATCTTATCTCTGTATTGTGGCATCACTCTTGGTGAAGGTAGGATACTGCTCAAGGTCAGGGTCATACCTGCCTGGGCTACATAGTCAGAGAGCTCCTCAATGTCTCTCTTCATGTAGTCCAAGGAGGTACGTCTCAGGTCGTTTACACCAGCGTGGACAATGACTGAGTCATATTTGTACTTGCTGTTGAGAGACCTGAGTGCTTGCGTTATGTGGCGGATTCTAGCGCCCGACAGGCAGCTTACTGTGACCTTCTCCTTACTCAGTCTGGTGAGCGTGACATCAGTGTGTCTGACTATGGAGTCACCAATGACTAGTGTGTCTGGCATTGTGTTTGGCCTTAAGGGCTGTGACTGTTTGACACTCTGACTGTGAGGTCTATGTGTTGCAGGTGTTGTGTTCTGAGGTGGTGGTTGTTTGGGTGTCTGCTTTGGTGGCCTCTGCTGTTTTGGTAGATTTTTGATCAGAGCCTCCGAGTATGTCTTTGTGTGTTTATGTGTATGATTTGAGGTTGTAATGGTGCTATGTGAGACTGGGTCTATAGTGTGTGTGGTAACCTTCTCCTCCTGACTGGTCTTGCCAGTCCTGTGTTGAGAGAGCTCAGCCTCCAGTTTGGCCGTATAGTTGCATCTCTCGCATGTATTTGTGTTTTGTGGGAGGAGGAGAGGGTTGTCTGTGTACATGAGGCAATTGTAACATTGCCTCAGTATTCCCAGGTTCACCAGCTGAGCAGGAGAGGACACTAGCAACTGATCCCTCGACATGCTAGAAGGATAGACAAAAACTTTAAAAAGATTCAGGGGGACGTGGGTGACCGTGAAATGGGGGGTTACCTTTTTTGGGGTACTATCTATGACAAGAGTGCCGTATCAAGGTAATAAGTACTGTAGGAGCAAGTGCTAGGTTTAACAGATAGAGAATAGTCTACTTGGAGTCAAGTGGAGATGATCTTTTTAGTTATAGGATAAGCTGATTAGATCAGTAGTATAGTTCGAGGAAGGTATTTTTAAGGGAAAATTTGAAGAGTGGACTTTAGGTAGCCGAATAGTTTAAACCTGCCTAACCGGCTGCCCTAGTGTGCAACAGTGGCAGCTCGCTTAAATCAGCTAGCAGCGTTACGCTTTTATACCAGGGGCTGGAAAAGCTAGAAACTGGCCCAAACGACCAATAAACTACTAGTTACTGGCTGAAACCTCACAAAACTGGACAAAAGGCAGCTCAATGCTTCCCACTCCCACTGGTAAGCAAGGTAACTTCCTCTCCCCAAATAAGGCAAGGAAACAGTACACAGGAACTACAACCAAAGCCCAGGAATCAGCAACTCTGAAACTGGACTAAACTAGTAAAGCAGGAAAAACAAGAGATATTTTTTCTTTTTTTTTTTTTCTTTTTTTTCACAAAACAGGCAGAAACAGGTACAGCAAACACTTATAAATGCTATGAATCAGCTACTACAGCTTACACAGAAGAATTTGCTACAAATACAGTCAAATAGTAACAAACAAGGATTCCAAGTGCAATATTAAGTTAAATGCAGTAAAAACAGCTTCAGTGTAACAGAAAGGCAGGCGAAATACAGTCGCTAGGTATTCAGATGTGGAAAGCAACAAAACTTATACTTAGTATCAAGAAAAGTTGCTTATTCAGCTCAGAAGGGCAGAGTCCAGCCTCTCCTCCCACAAGAGTGCAGACCGCAATCCTTCCTAACGTAAAATAACTGGCCTGAAGCCCAAGTGCTTAAACCAGAACTAATACACTTTTAGAATAACAGACACTGAGCTCTCAATCAGCAGTTCCTAACCTAGAAGGATGTAAGCTGCCTGTCCTGCCACCACAGTGCAGGCCACAAACCTTCCTAATGTAAAACAACTGGTCTGAAGCCCAAGTGCTTAATCCAAAAGACTTAGAAATGATAGCTACACTTTAATCAAGTTACTACCAGCAGTAATAAATACAACTGAATACTTTAAAAATGCCTGGATTAGTGCTCAAGTTATACAAACAAAGCTAGATTCAGCAGGTCTGGATCTAGTCTATGCCAAACGAGGTGTACCAATTTCAGTAAGAAGCAGTTCAAATATGCAGGCACTATAAGCTTTAACCAGAAATTCCCAGCTCAGAAGGACAGAGTCCAGCCTCTCCTCCCACAAGAGTGCAGAACACGAACCCTCTTAATGTAAAATAACTGGCCTCAAGCCCAAGTGCTTAAACCAGAATTAATACACTTTTAGAATAACAGACACTGAGCCCTCAATCAGCAGTTCCCAACTTAGAAGGATGTAAGCTACCTGTTCTGCCACTACAGTGCAGACCACAAACCTTCCTAATGTAAAACTGGTCTGAAGCCCAGGTGCTTAAACTAAAAGGCTTACAATGAGTTACACCAAGCAGTAATAAATACAATTGAGTACTTTTAAGATGACGCAAGAGCAAAATAAAGAAAAAACACAAATACAGTATATATTTTTTTTTTTTTTTTTTTTTTTTGAAAGAGAGAAAGGAAAGAGAGAAAGGAGTAGCAGAAACTAAGCTGATTGGCCTTCTCAAATGCTCTCCCTGTACTGGGTAGAATGAGGTAATGACGCTAGACTGGGAGGAGGGTCCCAGATCAAATTTACACTAGGGCGGCAACTGCAAAGCCACCAACTATAAAAACACTATACCAACAGGGAGGGTGGGAAACAAACTGCAGAAGTGTTACTCCCAGCTGAAAAGCAGCAGTGAGCCTTTAAATGAAAGTTTTAAACAGCTAAAGGAGCCACTAGAAAAAGAGTTTAACTGCAACAAGTTATCATAAACAAACAACCCAACAGATGCTTAATAAGGGTGGACAATTTCCAGTTAATACCTCACACACAGTGAAACTAGCTAGAAAAATACACAGTACACAAAGTGCTATAAACAACAAAGAAATAAAGAACAAAATAAACAAAACCAGGATACTTAATGTTATATATTGTAGCTCGAGTTTGCTGAGTGTCCTTCCTTCGATAAGCTCACTGTAAAATGGCTGAACACTCACAACTGAGCTTCTTAGGTAACAGAAAGTTGAAACCTGAGACAGTTTTAAGAAAGAAATCTCAAAAGAACCAATGAGGTGCTTAGTCTAAGCTGTAGTCCAGGAGACCTCAGTCAGCCAATGACCTCAAACAAGTCTCTCTCACTGAAATGCCTAATGGCTTTGGCTAAAACAAGATGTCCCTGAATTATGTACTCAGACACACAGCCTCCACAAACACTAGGCCCAAATACAAGCCTGAATATGGAAATGCTACAAATATCCACACTACTTAGAACAAACTGCAGAAGTGTTACTCCCAGCTGAAAAGCAGCAGTGAGCCTTTAAATGAAAGTTTTAAACAGCTAAAGGAGCCACTAGAAAAAAGAGTTTAACTGCAACAAGTTATCATAAACAAACAACCCAACAGATGCTTAATAAGGGTGGACAATTTCCAGTTAATACCTCACACACAGTGAAACTAGCTAGAAAAATACACAGTACACAAAGTGCTATAAACAACAAAGAAATAAAGAACAAAATAAACAAAACCAGGATACTTAATGTTATATATTGTAGCTCCGAGTTTGCTGAGTGTCCTTCCTTCGATAAGCTCACTGTAAAATGGCTGAACACTCACAACTGAGCTTCTTAGGTAACAGAAAGTTGAAACCTGAGACAGTTTTAAGAAAGAAATCTCAAAAGAACCAATGAGGTGCTTAGTCTAAGCTGTAGTCCAGGAGACCTCAGTCAGCCAATGACCTCAAACAAGTCTCTCTCACTGAAATGCCTAATGGCTTTGGCTAAAACAAGATGTCCCTGAATTATGTACTCAGACACACAGCCTCCACAAACACTAGGCCCAAATACAAGCCTGAATATGGAAATGCTACAAATATCCACACTACTTAGAACAAACTGCAGAAGTGTTACTCCCAGCTGAAAAGCAGCAGTGAGCCTTTAAATGAAAGTTTTAAACAGCTAAAGGAGCCACTAGAAAAAAGAGTTTAACTGCAACAAGTTATCATAAACAAACAACCCAACAGATGCTTAATAAGGGTGGACAATTTCCAGTTAATACCTCACACACAGTGAAACTAGCTAGAAAAATACACAGTACACAAAGTGCTATAAACAACAAAGAAATAAAGAACAAAATAAACAAAACCAGGATACTTAATGTTATATATTGTAGCTCCGAGTTTGCTGAGTGTCCTTCCTTCGATAAGCTCACTGTAAAATGGCTGAACACTCACAACTGAGCTTCTTAGGTAACAGAAAGTTGAAACCTGAGACAGTTTTTAAGAAAGAAATCTCAAAAGAACCAATGAGGTGCTTAGTCTAAGCTGTAGTCCAGGAGACCTCAGTCAGCCAATGACCTCAAACAAGTCTCTCTCACTGAAATGCCTAATGGCTTTGGCTAAAACAAGATGTCCCTGAATTATGTACTCAGACACACAGCCTCCACAAACACTAGGCCCAAATACAAGCCTGAATATGGAAATGCTACAAATATCCACACTACTTAGAACAAACTGCAGAAGTGTTACTCCCAGCTGAAAAGCAGCAGTGAGCCTTTAAATGAAAGTTTTAAACAGCTAAAGGAGCCACTAGAAAAAAGAGTTTAACTGCAACAAGTTATCATAAACAAACAACCCAACAGATGCTTAATAAGGGTGGACAATTTCCAGTTAATACCTCACACACAGTGAAACTAGCTAGAAAAATACACAGTACACAAAGTGCTATAAACAACAAAGAAATAAAGAACAAAATAAACAAAAAACAGGATACTTAATGTTATATATTGTAGCTGAAGGTTGCTGAGTGTCCTTCCTTCGATAAGCTCACTGTAAAATGGCTGAACACTCACAACTGAGCTTCTTAGGTAACAGAAAGTTGAAACCTGAGACAGTTTTTAAGAAAGAAATCTCAAAAGAACCAATGAGGTGCTTAGTCTAAGCTGTAGTCCAGGAGACCTCAGTCAGCCAATGACCTCAAACAAGTCTCTCTCACTGAAATGCCTAATGGCTTTGGCTAAAACAAGATGTCCCTGAATTATGTACTCAGACACACAGCCTCCACAAACACTAGGCCCAAATACAAGCCTGAATATGGAAATGCTACAAATATCCACACTACTTAGAACAAACTGCAGAAGTGTTACTCCCAGCTGAAAAGCAGCAGTGAGCCTTTAAATGAAAGTTTTAAACAGCTAAAGGAGCCACTAGAAAAAAAGAGTTTAACTGCAACAAGTTATCATAAACAAACAACCCAACAGATGCTTAATAAGGGTGGACAATTTCCAGTTAATACCTCACACACAGTGAAACTAGCTAGAAAAAATACACAGTACACAAAGTGCTATAAACAACAAAGAAATAAAGAACAAAATAAACAAAAACCAGGATACTTAATGTTATATATTGTAGCTCCGAGTTTGCTGAGTGTCCTTCCTTCGATAAGCTCACTGTAAAATGTGTGTGTGTAACAAGCAGCACACAGAGAGAGTGAGTAGTGATTGTATATTCATTTAAGTCCTTGCCATTCTAGAAATGTTACACTTCTGCAGACTTGTAAACGGCTGTTGTTAAGGGTTGGTTTACATTATAATGGTAGCCTCAGACATTTCTAAAGTATACCATTCCACTTATTTGCTCAAGAATCAACGAGAAAGCCAAAAATAATGAACATACAAAGGCCTAAAATTGGGGATAATTTTAAATATTACTTCAATTCACTTAGAAAGTTAATAGAAGAAAGGGTTTTGCATCAGCATGCATTTTCGGATGAATGAGAAGCATGAACGTCTAGAAAATCAAAACTTTTATGGGAGAAAAGGGCAAAAATATGAGGCAAAGTCAGGGACAGACTAAAACCATGCTCCAAGGTTCTAAAAAGATGAAGCTCAGTGGGGAGAGCAGGTCCTTGTAAAGACCAAATTAACCACACTCATCCTTTCCCCTCCTGTTTACTAGGCCAGGCTGACTACCTTCAGTGCAGGGTTTATGCCTTTATGCTGCTCCTTGTGGATAACTGTGAAGTTACATGACTGTTTTCTCTTGCCAGGACTAGCTATTGCTCTAATTAAAACATTTTGTAAAAACATTTTGGAATCTTCAAGCTTCTTGCCACTTTCCCTAACTCAGTATTTCTGACATGCTTTCTTGCCACAGCTTTAAGAATTCCACAGTTTTACTTTCTCTGTACTTGCATTGCTCTATCCCGCTGATTTTTAAAGCTTTATTGACTTGAAAACTGAAACATATTTTGTTTATATAGTTCTTGAGGGCATGTCAGGGCAGGACCACAGTAGAGCCTTAATACTGAATACATACCGAAGCACACTTTGCAGGAGGAAGCCAGGTGGTTTGGCCTACAGTGATGGTTTTGCTTTCTGTTACTTGTTTTAGGAAGAATGAGCTCTTCTAAAGGGCATATCCACTATTTTAAATTCAACTGTACCCATCCATTGATGATACAGCCTTCTTTAAATACACTTGATCCTGCCCCCTCAAAAATTCTGAAAAACAAAAACAATCCTGTTTAATTATCATTTTATCTCCCTCCTCCCCACTACAATTCCTGTGCCAGACACTCACAACGTCTGACAGTGTAGCACAGGGGATTCAGGCTATGAATAGCTAATCCACTTTATCATGTAGTTCTTGGTTTGATTTCCTCTTAATCCATTTGACTACTGCTTGATTATGAATGCGTCCCTTAAACAAACAATGCCTGACTCATCGTGGTGGGAGGGAAGCAGACAGTCTCTCTGTAAAACTGAAATCCATTAGATGAGACATACATGTAATGCAACACATGGACCTTTGATATATGATTTTCTGTTGCAAGCCACATTTCAGTGGCAGCCTGTGTGCATGTTTGTGAATGCAGATTCTCAGAGGGGAATGCATAGCAGGCCCTCATTTCAGTAAGTGCACATATCAGTTGGTGAGGGTGGGGTGAGAAAATGAAAAATCTCTAGATAGCTACTTGGAGAACAAATGAAAGCAATCTGTGGTAGATCAGTAAAAACATGCCAAAGAGACTTTACAATAGTGAAGCATAATTTTGATAACAAAATGGGGTTATTTCATAATGTAGGCTGTCATCTTGCACCAAGAAATGCCACATTTCAGGTGTCTGAAAAGATGATAGCATGTCTGTGCTTATTGGGAAACTGCTGACACTATGCAGCTTGCTATCATTGTACAGGTTTTGAATCTGAACAGTGCTGGAATACTGCAGTAGGTTAACAGACAGGGTTTCTTATTTTATTTTATTTTTTGAATGCTCCTACCCACCCCCAGTACTGCAACTACAAATCCTAATATACACTGTCTCAGTACTGTCAGATTCTGACTGCCCATCACTGCTCATTGTCCTCACATTCTATACTGCAGCTCTTTCTGGGAGTGCCCTGTGCATTCTGGAACACACATTTCATCTCTTCCTGGGTTGATGTCCATGGAACAAGGATGTGATGGTGGCAGATTTTAGGTGGGGATCATCCTAAAAGTCAGCTTCCATAGTGTGGATATGGGAAGTGCAGAGGATGGCAGCAGGCTTTCTGATAAGACTTAACATATATTTACAACCCATATGGCCTTAACTTCACCATCTAGTAACACCTACTACCCCCTCTTCGATTGCAAGAGATGTCAAACAAGCAGTGATAGTTCTCCTCCTTTTCCTACAGAAAGGTAAATAGATTGTTGGCCACAGTAGCCATCTCCTATTAGTTGGCAGGTGTAAAAGGATTCCTATTTATCAGTAAAATATACTTGCATCTTGTGAAAAATGTTTTTCCTTTTTCATGAAACCTAGCATTGGGGAGGAGGTGGGTTGACCATCTCTCTCCCAGGGCCATTAGTGGCATTTCTGACATGGAGATGTTGTACATTCTTTGTGTATTGGCAGATGAAGACTGGGTGTGAGAAACTACAGTAGATAGTTGGAGAGATTTCAGTTACCTACAGATATACTTGCCATTTCTGAAGCATGATCTATGGAGTGTATAACAGCGTACTGGTCACCAATCAGTACCCATAGAGAGGGACTTGACTCTGGAGGATTATGTACCCCTGCAAGTGTTATAAAATTGTGTGTGTGTGTGTGTGTGTGTGTGTGTGTGTGTGTGTGTGTGTGTGTGTGTGTGTGTGTGTGTGTGTGTGTGTGTGTGTGTGTGTGTGTGTGTGTGTATGTGTCTGGGTGTGCATTTGAGTTCTTTGAAAAGAAAAGCAGCAGTCTGAGCATGTGTAGTTTCACAGATCATTGGGAGCGAAGGAAAATGCTAACTGGTAAATACTTTGGCAGTTCTAAGGCAAATCACTCTAACGTAATGCAGTTCTAGCAATCTGTGGAAGCATTCTCCAATGTAAGCCCCAACATTTACATTCTGATTTTCATCAGTAAAGAATCATTCAGTGAAGATGATTGAATTATTTGTAAATCAGTCAGAAATGATGAGCCATATAGTGAACCTGCCATGGATGTTCAGTGGTCGAGAAACCTCAGGCAAACCAAAATGGTACCTGCACATATGTACAGATCAACAAAAACAAAAAGGACACTGGCTCATTAGGCATCTGTCATTATCGCCTAGTTAAAATGTTGATACTGGGTATTTGTAGTCCTGGTTTTACTTGTGGCTTTGGCCTTTAATGTTGGTAGCCAAAATAGATGAAGCAGAAGGATAAATAAAAAAAGGCAATAACATTTATGTATTCTCACTTAAGACCATTTTCTTAGTTTTAGATGTATGGACACAGATGAAATGCTTACTAACGGTGTCCCTCACCAGAAAAGTAGTCCAAAAAGAGCTCAACACCACTGTCATTAATGCATTTCTTTACTTATTTGTTAAGTGGGTAAATCTACTAAAGACAAGCATCTCTTTTCAGGAACATGCATGTCCACCTTTCCTCACTGGTCCCTCCAACACCTGAGTTGCTAGTTGTTTCTGTGTCATCAGGATCAGAGACAGACATGCCTTAATTCTGGGACCACAAAACTTCTTGTAGTTGTAAAAACTTAACTATAACAGAATGCATGCTGCAATAAGTATATGTAGATTTCTTTTTTTCTAAAGAGACATCCTTACATTTATTCAATTCATGCTGCAACAAGTATTTGAAGTTAGAAATCCATTTGTGAACTGCAGCTAGCACACCACCGAACCATTCCCCCGTTTTATTCTACCCCTGCCACGTACTTTAATTTACCTTTTCATCACAGTTCTTCTACACTAGTTATTTAACTTCTTATTCTGCTCTTGTAACCTCCTCCCCCTCCTTCCATTTACACTTCTCTGGTTCCTTATACTTTCAAAAGGTAATACTTCTTTGCTCCTCTTTCTCCTTTACTTAAGTCCTAAACTCTGTCTTAGCCTCCACTTACTGCTTCTGTGATTGTTTATTGTAAAGTTGCCTGCGATCTGGTCCACCCCACTCAGTTCATCCTCACTCTGCTTCTGTACCCTACCCCCTTTCCCACACCCCCACATACCCTTAATCTTATAGTCTGAGAGAGCCCACCCACAATCAACTCCCAAAGAATCAGACTGCTTCCCACCAAACTAACAGCACAGTTTCAAATCTGTCCACTCCCCAAAGGATAAATGCTAATCAAATCAAGCTTAGCTATATTATATTCTCCCTCCCACACATTACAATGTTCTATACCTCAAATAATATTTTGATTTCATCTTAAATTGTATTCACCGCACTATTATTCTTAAGCTTATCCACAACACTTACAAATAAAACAGCCATAACCAGCTAAGGAACAACATCCTCCATAAACACACCTCAAAAGCAAAGCCACTACTCCAGTATTTCTGCTCAACTATTTTACTATCCTTTCCTGTACAACTCCAATACCAAAATAAAAAACAATGTTACCATCAAACCCCATTTTATTGCCCTAAATTCCAAACTCAAAACTAAGTACAATCCACTGTACTCCTATCTAATTCTGAAATTACTACAGAGTGGTGACATACACCCAAACCCCGCAACAAACACATAAGCAAACTCCAAGAACATAAACCTATTTACCATCAACCTAAGAAGTATATGCAATAAAATAACATCTCTGCATGCTTGGATAGAACAAAATAAACCAGACATATTATCACTAACAGAAACTTGGCTACAACCCAGCATAAAAGATACCAAAATTCTACTCCCCCTCCAACTTCACCATATGCAGACTGGAAAAAAACAAAAAAGAAAGATGGAGGAATAGCTTTCCTTTATTCTTCCATAGTCAACATAACTCTACACCCTCACAGTATACCCAAATTCCATAATGCTGAAATACTAATCACCATCCTAAACCTTAACAACTGTAAAAAAAATCTGAATCATCATAGTCTACGTCCCACCCAGAAACAATATATCAGTCCTGGAAGATATACTTTCCCAGACTACTGAAAACATTAAGGTTGAAACAGTCATCCTAGATGACATGAATATAAATTGGTAAACCATCACTGCAAACTTCCCCTACTACAAGTATTAACCTGTATGGCTTTAAACAACTCATCACTGACCCTACTAGATTCAACAAAGACTTTACTAGCAACTTCACCTTAGACAGGATCCTTGTAACTCACCCTACCAGTTTCTCCTTCTCAGGTATACTGCCAGTCTCACTAAGTGACCATCTTCCAGATTTTGCCATCAAAGCCACCACCCACCTTCCTAAAAAAACTCCACAAAAACAGTTAGAAATACTGCTAGACTTAACCAACAAACACTCAGCAATTTACTATTAAATATTAAGTGTAACCCCTTAATAATCCTACCCCTCAGCAATGCCTTACAATACTCCAATACCACCTTCCTGAAAAGAATTGATAGTCTTGCCCATGTAAAAACAAAAAGAGTAAATAAAACAAAACCCTATGGTTAACCACTAACTGCACTGACCTCATGAAACAAAGAGACACAGCATGGAATAAATGGAAGCATAACAGAACCCAACAAAATCTCCAAGCCTTTAAAACACTACGCAACAGAGTTAACAAACTAGTGGACAAATGTGAGGAAACATACTACTCAAATCTCCAGCTACAACACAAACACAACCCCAAAAAATGTTGGCACCCTATAACTATCTTCCTCAGCCCAGGAACAAACAAGGACTACTTCTCTTCACCCAATTCCCCTCATTACAAATAGCAGAGGAATTTAACAAACACTTCATAAAATCCATATCAGATCTACTCACCCCCAAAACTAACTCAGAACATCCCCACCTAAACTTACACACAAACCACAATAACTCAACACCATCCACAGCAGATCAAGCCCATAATTACATCAATAACCAGCAAAACAACCCCAACACTACTTCCTCCTTTCAACCCATACCTACCCTGCTCTGCATCAGCTGACAACTTCCCATCCCAATGCTTGAAGCATGCAGCTGACTCAGTTGCATATCCAGTCAGCATCCTGATAAACAGATCATTCTCAGAATGCACAGTCCCTACAATATGAAAAATGTCACACATAATGCCAATTCATAATTCCTCCAGTGTAATTTTTATCCCCTTTATCCAAAATCATTGAAAGGTGTATTCACCAGCAATTAATGAAATATCTACTTCAAATTAACCTGCTCACTCAAACTCAGCATGGCTTCAGGCTAGGTCATAGCACATCCACTGCACTATTATCCTTCACAAACACAACTGAGTCTAGGGACAAGGGATACTTAGTATCTGTAGTATTCCTGGACCTCTCAAAAGCCTTTGACACAATCTCAAACACTTTACTGCTAGACACACTATCCAACCTAGGAAGCTTCACTACCACACTTCAGTGATTCTAAAGGTACCTACATGGTTGGAAGCAAGCAGTCAAGTGGTCTAACCAACTCTACCCCTTCCTACAAAACAAGGGTCCATCTTAGGACCCTAACCGTTTAACATATTTACCAGTAGTCTACACACCTCCTCTTCCACAGGAACATTAATTCAGTATGCAGATGCCTCAACCTTAATTTGTATCTCTTGTACTCTCCCAGAACTGCTAATCAAAACCCAACAATCATTCTCAGCAACTGAATTCTGTCTCTCAAAGGCCCAACCTTTTCTGAATCTCCCCCCCAAAAAAACAAAAAAAACAACAAAAGAAGTATGATCTTTCACCCCAAAAATACCATCCTCAGTCCAGACCAATTTAATATACTCAAAGCTTTCAAAGCCATCATAGAAAAAATAAAAGAAAGTAAACTCCTAGGTATAACTATTGATAAAAAAAAACTCAGCTTTGACCTTCGTATCCAACAAAACATCAGGAAGACACATAAAAAACTAGGACTCCTCTACAGAAACAGATAAATCCTTACCACTTCAACCAAGACCACCCTGGCTAAAACCTTCCTGATCCCCTCCCTATTCTGTGGTTCTTGTTTACTAACGAATCTGCAAAACTCCACCAAGACTAAAACTGAACAATGCTACAACAAAGCAACAAAGTTTGCAACAAACTGTATCTACCATACACATCACTGTATACCACTAAAATAACTAAATTGGCTTGAACTATCAAACCCGCTTATATATACACACCTAACTACAATTCACAACGTATTCTATTGGCCCAGTGCCTGTCCTGCCCTAGTTAACCTAGTCCATCTTTACAAACCAAACAGATTACTTAGATCTGAAGACAAAAACCTTCTCAGAACATAAAAACCTTCCAGAAACCAAGGAAAATCACTATACTCATACTCTATCACCAAGGTATGGAATGCCCTCCCACCTAATATTAGGCTAACTCATAGCCTACCTCTCTTTAAAGCTTCCTTAAAAGAACACCTAAACAAATCATGGTTATGCACATGCCTTACTCCAGGCTAATCCACTTCCTTCTCTCCTTACTAACCTCCTCCTCCTAAACTAATCTACCAACTATCATAGTAAAGTTATGGATACTATACAACTTTCTGTCTCTAGCATTTTACTCATTTTGCCAGAGAACTAATATTCTGACTAACTCACTCCAATCTGTGTCATGATACACAAACACACTCTTGCCTCTATCATTCTACTCATTTACCAAAGGACTATGACTGACCCACTCCAATCTGTGTCATGATAATCCCACACACAATGTAAGCAAATACTATTTACTCTAAGAAGCTTATTTCAATTTGTGTATGAATGTAAACTGTAAATATTCTACTATTCTGTAGATATTAGATATTACTCTGTAGACTGTAAATGTTCAGTGTATTCTTATATAAGTAACCAGTTGTATAGTATGTGTAACCAAGTTATAAATGTGGAGCTTTTCTCCCTGGGCCTATGCTGAAATCGGGTTATGTAACCCAGATGGACTATCCTGGTAAACAAATGTCAAATAAATAAATAAATACATTTGTAGCTTTTTTTTCTGGAGAGACACTCTTACATTTATTCAGTTCATGCTGTAATACGTATTTGTAGATTTTTTCATGAGGCACACATAACTTTCTTTCTTCATGCTTCTGGATGCATACTTATCTTTATTTGTGGTATAATAATTATTTGTAGAGACATAGTTATTTTTATTCATGCTGTAATAAGAATTTGTATTTTCTCTGGAGGTACCTGTGATGTCCCCAAACTGGGCCAGTAATCAACGATCAAAAAGCCAAACAGTTGCAGAACAAAGCTTAGTTCATAAAGCCAACACTGAATAAAATATGAAATAAACCAAGCAACACTAATATTAAACAAGTGTTTAATAAAACAGAGCTTTTAGTTCAAACAAACCCTTCATCAGTGTATAAAATACTAACCGTATTTATACTATCAAAAATCACACAGCCATTAATTATTCAATTAAACAATTAACATCCTGGTTAAGAACAATAATGAAAATGTTAAAAGCATAAGTCTCTATTTCAAACACATTCGTTTATGTGTAAAGCACAAAGAAAAACTTCAAAAATCCACAAATAGGCAGGCAAACCAAGAAATAATCAGTTTATTGTAAAACTTTAAGTGCTTTTCGTATGTAATGTATACGAACTTCGTCAGAAGGGGAACAAAAGTAAAAGTGCCATTTAAATACTAAGAACTAATGATCAGCTGATACATCAATTAAAATGTAAAAACACATTAAAGGCATATTACTAGAGCATAACCAAGTCTATTTAATGATAAAACTTACTACATAAAATATTATTGTAAATAATATATGCAACAAAATATTTAACTAGCTAAACAATTATAACATATTGAACTATCAAACTTTTAAAGAAAGTATATTAGTAAATCTATATAAAAAAATCAATCCAAATTGTGAACAACTAAACAGCGACAAATAAACATTAAAAATGTTAGATTATTTTAAAAGGAAATCATATTCAAAGAATCTAAGTGTGTGTCCTTTACAAAAAAATAATGATATAAACTAAAAAATATATATAAAAATAGATACATATAATATTAATTCAATGAAGTTCCTATCTACTAAGGCTTTTAAGTTTTAGCAATGCCATTATGGAACACATATCATTTAAACCTGGCCAGTTATATGAATACAATCTAATCTGCCATAATAATTCTAATCTTTCCAATTCAATTTCTAAAGGTCCACCCCTAATATTAGGTATTAACTGGTCTAACACCCAAAATTTAAAAGTATGTGTAGAATATTCTGATACATGCTTAGCCAAAGTGTTATCTAACTTAGATTTTTTTATATTATATATGTGTTCGTAGATTCTATCTCTTAATCTATGAACAGTTTTACCCACGTAAAAATATGGGCAAAACTGGCATTTGTCTAAGTAAATAACCATTTTGGAATTACAATTATTTTTATATTTGCTTTTTAAATCAAAATAATTAATAGTAATAGAATTACTCGCTAGAATAAATTTACAATAGGGACAGGAACCACAACTATGCATACCTTTATTAATCACTTTACTTTCGATGTTATTAATACCCTCCAGTAATTGTTTAAAGTTCCTATCTTGTCTTAGTGTAAATTTAGGTGCTTTATCTACTTTATCTAATAATTCCTTACTTTCTTTTATGATGTTCCAGTTTTTAGATACAATTCCCTTGATAAAATAAAAATCGGAATTAAAAGTTAGGGTTAAACTATATTCAAAAGACAGAGATTTACTTTTCTCTTTACTATTAATTGATAGAGTAACTGTGTCACCAGGACAATTCTCAAAACCAATATCTGATGTTTCTGAAATAAGCATTTCACTACATCTATTGGCACCATATCCATTAACAATTGGTTTATAAACACACACATTTGTTTATGTCTTAATACAGGTTTTAAAGAAACAGTTTGATTTAAACCCGGTAGTACATCTGCACTAAGATGTATTATCCATTGATATTCCTTCATCTCAAGTTTATTATTTAAATCTCCACCCCGTACATCTTTATATACTCTATCACTCTGAAAGAAAATTTATGTGCATTACCATATTCATTAATATGTTTAGCCAATATATTTGGCTACCTATAATAGATGTCAGGCATTTTATGTTGGGAAATCAACTAGAAAACTGAAGGAAAGAATAATTGAGCACCATTCAGAAATAAGGAGAAATATTTATACCAACTCCCTGGCTAATTAAAATGGATGCACTCAGTATTTCCAGACACAGCTCTCTGCACCAAGTAGAATTTCCCTTAAGAGCACGCAGGGAATGCAGTCAGCCTGGGGTCTGAATTTCTTTATAGCTGTCTCCCTCCAGGGTTCCAATAAGGCTACCCACTAGCCCAGCTACATGATTAAGTCCTCAGCAGAGTGCCCAAGTCCTCCAACACCCTCTCTGTGAAACCAGTGCTTCATATCCTTGCTCCAAGTGTCTGACATACACAAACACACACACACACACACACACACACACACACACACACACACACACACACACACACACACACACACACACACACCTGGAAAAGGCTTGCACAGATTTATATGCTCTGCCCCATTCTGCCCAGAGTATACAGTAGTTATCACTGCCACCAGACACTCCAAAATCAGCTGCCCTAAGGCCCTTAGCAAAGGGTGTCTGATTACACTGTGTAATATTAATACTAATACAAATGGTAGTAGTTGACCAAGACAGCTAGGCCTTCTGGAGTGGTCCTCACAGTGTCACCAAATAAATATAAGCAGTCTCACAGGTTAAATACTTTCTAAAAGGACCAGTCACAAAAAAGTTTTAAATATATTTAATAATAAATAATAAAATATATAAAAATACTGGCTATATATTTACGGTAAGCCATAGAGTTCAAATCACAGGAAATATTGAAAATAACATTGATGGACAGATTCAGACAAATAAAGAAATACAATAGCTAAACTAAGCTTCACTATATTTTCCTGACTGAATCTAGGAGAATTACTATTCCCTACTTAATTAATAGAACAAGGCAGATAATATGGTGAATGGTCCTTCTTGTTGTCAGGCCCAAGACAGAATACTCAATACTAAGAAATTTCTCTTTGTAATATCTAAAATTTCCAAGATGTCTGGCAGAATGACCTCATCTAGTCGCTTGGCTCTAGGTTGTCATATTATTCCCCTTTGAAGCTTGAGACAGAATGTTAGCATAGATGTGATAAGATGCATATCTAAAATTTTGCTAATGTTTATGGCAGTGCCTGGGGCTTCCCCTCTTTTTACTGAGCTAATGAACAAAGGCTTATTCCAGACATGCCATCTCTGGTCCTTTTCACAGCTGTGAGATAAGCACTTTCATGGCCCAACAGGTGGTCCAATTAACAGTATTTTTCTTACAGTAAGAAGTAAGATAGCTGTTTAACCCCTGCTCTTCCAGTGTTCTTTGCTAACACACACACACACACACACACACACACACATATATTATATATATATATATATATATATATATATATATATATATATATATATATATACACATACAGTCTCACATGTACATTCCTTCCCTGTCCAGCATGACCCACTGTTGACACATTTTTTTACTAGCAACTTTACAAACACATTTTGATTTTCAAATGCCATACAGTTCTAATACATTTGTAACATAAACATGTGCACAAATCAGTTTGATATTCAAATGCCATACAGTTTTAATATATTTGTAACATAAGCATTTTGTATAAATCAGTTTGATCTTCAAAGGACATATCATTCTTTACAGAATTCCAGCTGGCTATGCTGGCAGTAACCCATATAATTACATATCTCCCCGTTCAATGACTCAAGCTAGTTTTTCAAGTGATCATTGAGAAATATGGCTTGAGATAAATAAACCTATATGGGACTATGTTACTCCATTCCTTGTCTTGAGAGCCCATCTGTGTTGGCATTGCTGACCCCACTATGGTGTTGTACTGTCATGTCATATACCTGCAATCCTTTGCTCCATCTTAATAACTTGGCATTTGCTGGCTGACTCTATGTAGCCACATTAAGGGACTGTGGTCTCTTACTACAGTGAATTTCCTTCCTTAATAATAAGGCTGAAGTTTCTGCAGTGCCAATACTATGGATAGGCATTCCTTTTCTACAGCTGCATAACATTCCTGCCTGGGTTGTAGTCTACAGCTGAGATATACCACTGGGTGCTCTTCTCTATCTGAGGAAACCTGGCTAAGTACAGTCGCCACCCCATAGTTTGAAGCAACCACCTGCACAATAAATTATTTGCTGTAATCTGTACTGGCTAACACAGGGGTCCTCCCAAAGCTCATTTAAGCTTCTGGAAGGTCTGTTCACATGCTGGGGTCCACGCTACCTTATCTGGCCTGTTTTTCCTTGTCAGGTCTGTGAGGGGAACAGCTATTATATTATAACTGGGGACAAACGTTCTATAGCACCCCACTGTCCTAAGAATGCCCTCACCTGATTTTTGTAACAGGGGCAGGCCATGCCTGAATGACTCCACTTTGGCAGGTTCTGGCCTAATTTTACCACTCCCCACTCTATGTCTCAGGTAGGAGACCTCTGCCAAACCCACCTGACACTTACTGGGATTAATGGTCAACCATGCCCTTTGCAGTCTGCTCATCACATCCCTGACAGCTGAAGGTGCTCCTGCTAGGAATGGCTCTAGATGGCAATATCATCCAGGTAAGCAAGGGCATAATCTCCTGCTCCTGCTAGTATATGATCTACCAGCCTCTGGAAAGTCACTGAAATTTTTAATCCCAAAGGGCATCTTCATGAACTCATACAAGCTGAAAAGAGTCACAAAGGCTGACCTCTGTCTAAGGTTGGGAGTCAAGGGTACCTGCCGGCATCCCATGGTCAGAATCCCTTGGTCAGATCAATAGTAGCCAGATACCTAGCACTACCTAGCTTCTCTAAGGCTTCATCTGTCCTAGGCATGGGGTAAGCATCTTACTCTGTGTGACTATTTAGTTTTCTGTTGCCCATAAAGAACTTGGTGCTGCCATCCTTCTTTGTTACCAGCACCACTGGGGATGCCCAGGGACTGCTGGACTCATGGATTACTTCCAGGTCCAATATCTCCTGTATCTCCTCCCTCACAGTCTGCCTGACTCACTCAGGCACTCTGTAAGGGGCCTGGTTCATAGGACTTTGGGTCCCTATATACACATGGTGCTGTACCAGGTGGGTGCACCCTGGTTTCCCAGTGAACATGTTCCCAAACTCAGGTAACACTGCTCAGATTTCTCAGACATGGGTAAGGCATAGCTGTTGGGACACTGCTATCCCTTCCACTGAGGCATCAGTCCGAGCCTCACTGAGGAGATCAGTCACCAGGTTCCCCTCACGCTCTTCTTGCCATCCAATGCAAATACTCAGCACAAGGCCATCCCTTTCATGGTAAGGCTTCATCATATTAACATGGTACAATTTTTGCCCCTGCCTCCTGCCTAGCAGTCCTAGCATGTAGTTAATATCACTGACCTTCCTTACCATTTTGAATGGTCCCTTCCAAGCTGCCTGCAGCTTATTGCGTCTGTCAGGAATGAGAACCATAACCTGCTTTCCCACAGCATACTCTCTTGCCCGAGCATTTCTGTCCTACCAGACCTTTTTCTGCTGTTGGGCTCATGCCATGTTCTCTTGGGCCAAGCCCATGAGCTCCCTAAGCCTTGTTCTGAGGTTTAGGGCATACGCAACAACAGACTCCTTGTGGGGTTCACATTCACCCTCCCACTCATCATGAATCAAGTCTAATGTCCCCTCATCCTATGCTCATACAGCAAGTCAAAGAAAAACTTGTGGATTCCTGAGACACCTCCCTGCATACAAATAATAGATGGGGCAAATATTTTTCCCACTCTCTCTTAAACTGGTCTACAAATGCCTATAGCATGGTCTTTAGTGTAGAGTTTAACCTCTCAACAAGACCATTAGTATAGGGATGGTAGGGGATGGTCTTTAGGTGCTTCACCCCACTGTATTACATCACCCTCTAGCATTCCCTCCTTCAGGGGTCCACTCTCTATACAGTAACCCTTTGTTCCAGTATACAGATTCCCCTATTCCTTGAAAACCATGTGCCTCCCTAGATACCTCCCTTAAGCCTTGTAATGTAGGGTCTGAGACCTAAGCCTGTCAGAACTCTATCTTTGTGACTTTTTCCAGCTCCCCTTTCACAGGAAGTCTGGTATTTTTCCCAACAGCAGTGCCTCACTGTCAGCCTGGGTACTACCACTCACCTCTGCCCTTGCACTCAACCTGTCCAAGAGAACATCATTACCTACCAATAGCTGTGGCTCATCTTCAGGCTCACTGCTACAGGGTATATCCCTCCCTGAATTAGCCACATCCCCAGTCCTGCTTCATGGGTGTGGTCTGTCTGGGTCTCCCTCAGGCTACCAGACCCACATGCCTGTCTCCAAGCTTGACAGCATGTCACCTCATGCACACAAGGTACTGCATTATCAAAATAATTTTCTATCAAGACATCTGCAGGGATATCCTCAAACACACCTACTTGCTTGCTTCCTTTTCCACCCTCCCAGTCAAGGTGAACCCTGGCCAAAGAAATTTGAAATGGGATCCCTCCTAAAGCTTTGACTGGAGTGGACTGCCCAAGCAAGTAGTGGTTCTCTTTAGCTACTGCAGGCTTCACAATGGTTATATCAGAGGCTATGTCTCTCCTAGCTGTGCCCTGTTTTCTCTCCACCAAGATAGGATACAAACTGTGGTGGTAGTTTGGTACCCCTGTTGTATCCAGACAACTTACCACTGGCATTCTGTTATTCCCAATTGCTGGGTCCCCCACCATTTGTTCCCCACCTTGCCTCTGTAGATATCTGTATGCTACATGGCCCCACTGGTTACATTTAAAACATTTAACCCTTGATCCTGGTTGTGTACCTGAACTAGTGGCTTCCCCTGTTACTGGCAGACTCTGTTGAGGAGGTTTAGGCTGCCCACCATGAGCTCCCTTATATCCATGCACAGCAGTGGGTATCCATTTCCTGTGCAGTGATGCCTGTTGCTAAGTAGAGATCCCCCTTTTTCCCCAACTTATCTACAGGGCTGCACTCTCAGTCTGCCAACCAGATTTTCATGTCCACGGGCAAAATGCTAAGGGCTTGTTCCCTCACCAAAAGGTCTGCCAGCCCTTCAAAAGTGGTGGCCTGGCAGCCACTCACTCACCTATGAAAATAAGTGCTTAACTCAGCAATATAATCACACACACACTTTCATCTGCCTTCTGTCTATGGTCACAAAACTTTTTTTCTGTAAGCTTCAGGTGTTAACTTAAAACATGCCAATAAACATTTTTAACAGTATCATAGTTCACGCAGTTAGTATCAGACAATTTATAAACAGCAGTTGCAGCTTTACCAAGGGGCCAGGAACCATGCCCAGAGCCCTTGGTCAACATTATACTGTTTACATACTCTTTCAGATATATGAATAAAACTATCAAAATTATCACCCTCTGTAAATTGTGTAAGAAATGCACTGACCTTTGTTGCTTCTGGGGTTTGGTTATTCCCTTCCTTATTACTTCCATGATCTTGGTGAAGAGTCAGCATCTCTCTCTCATGTTGGACTGCTTCTCCTTGTCTTCAACCTCCAAACACAGCAGTCACTCTGCTGACTCTAAGTAATTCTAAATGTTTGGCCTCCAGTTTAAGTCTCTTTGACTCCAGATGGATTTTTAAGTCCTCTGAGGAAAAGTTGAACTGTCCTGTTTCTGAGGTCTGCAAATTCCCATCACCAGACTGGTTATCCTCCTGGATGCTGGTCTGAGCTGTGACTAAGGCTGAAATGATTTCCTCTTTAGTCAGTTTGGCATACACTAGTCCTTTGGCTTTGCACACCTTGGAAAACTGGTTCTTTGTCAGCTTGCCATAATCCTCTGCTGATATCTTTGCCTGCTCCCCCTGACTATTAAACTAAACTAACAACAAAATAAATAAATAAAATTGTTGTGAAATGAAACTCTGAATGTTCACCTTGTAGCTGCTTGAGAGTACACCTTTAGTGACAACTGCTTACAGGCTACAAAATATTCACAACACTGCCACTAGTATGTGATGTCTTCACACTGGCTCAATAATCAAGGAGCCTGAATCCTCATCACAGACACTGGAGAGGGATATTCACTTGGAATATAAATGAATACACTCTATTTCCAGATGCAGTTCTCTGCACCAAGTACAATTTCCCTTAAGAGCACACGGAATGTAGTCAGTCCAGGGTCTGGACTTTTTTATATCTTTCTCCCTCCAGGGCCCCAATAAGGGTCCCCAGTAACACAGCTACAGTGTTAAGTCCTCAGCAGAGTGTCCAAGCCAAGTCCTTCAGCACCCTCTCTGTGAAACCAGTGCTTCGTGTCCCTGCTCCATGTAGCTGAGACACATACACTATGAGATTTGATTTTACACACATACACACACACACACACACACACACACACACACACACACACACACACACACACACACACACACACACACACACACACACATGCGCGCGCGCGCACACACACACCTGGGAAAGGCTGGCACGGATTTACCTGCTGTGCCTCTTCTGCCCATAGTGTAAGATAGTTATTAGTGCCGCAAAACACTCTACAATCATCTACCCTAAGGCCCTTAAAAAACGGTGTCCAATTATACTGTGTAATATTAATAGAAATACAGATGGTAGTAGTTGACCAAGACAGCTAGGCCTTCTGGAGTGGCCCACATAGTGTCACCAAATAAATATAAGCACTCTCACAGGTGAAATAATTTCTAAAAGGACCAGACACAATAAAAATTTTAAATATTTAATAGTAAATAATAACAGAGCATGAAAATACTGAATATATATTTATAGTGAACCACAGAGTTCAAATCACAGGAAATATTGAAAATAACTTTGATAGACAGACTCAGACAAATAAAGAAAAACAACATCTGAACTAAGCTTCACTATATTTTCCTGACTGAATCTAGGAGAATTACTATTCCCTACTTACTTAACAGAGCAAAGCAGATAATGTGGTGAATGGTCCTTCTTATTGTTAGGCCCAAGACAGAATACTCAAAACTGAGAGAGTTCTCTTTGTAATATCTAAAATTTCCAAGACGGCTGGCAGAATGACCTCATCTGATCACCTAACTCTAGGTTGTCATGCTATACTCTTTGAAGTTTGAGACAGGATGTTAGCATAGATGTGATAAGATGCATATCTAAAGTTTTGCAAATGTTTATGGCAGTGCTTGGTGCTTCCCCTCTTTTTACTGAGCTAATGAACAAAGGCTTCTTCCAGACATGCCTTCTCCCATCCTGTTCAGAGCTGTGAGATAAGCACTTCCATGGCCCAACAGGTGGTCCAATTAACAGTATTTTTCTTAAAGTAAGAAGTATGCTAGCTGTTTATCCCCTTCTCTTCCAGTGTCCTTTGCTAACATATATACATACATTCTCACATGCATATTCCTTCTCTGTTCACCAGGACCAACTGTTGATACATTTTTTTAACACTAGCAACTTCACAAACACATCTTGATTTTCAAATGCCATACAGTTCTAATACATTTATAACATAATCATCTGTACAAATCAGTTTGATACTCAAATACAATTCAGTTCTAATACGTGTGTAACACAAGCATTTTGTATAAATCAGTTTGCTATTCAAAGGACATGTCATTCTTTACAGGACTCCAGCTGGCTATGCTGGCAGTAGCCCATATCATCTCAGTACCCTTTTTAATTACACTATAATAAGTATTAGTAGATTTCTATTTACCTGAAGCACACTTATCTTTATTCAAAGGAGTTCATTTTCACAACATAGCTTATACAGTTCCTCATCTTGCTCTGATATCAAAGACTAGGATTGCACAGCTTTTTCAATTTCATGTTATTTATTTTATTGTTTCAACCATAGGTATATATCATTTCACAAGTACATGTAACATACGAATACATCAGTAAGATTTGCATATATTTACAGAGAACACACATCTGGCATTATTTTTAAGCCATAGAAAAATTATTCTTCCAAATCACAACAAAACATATACCTGAAGTTTTCCACCACAATAAATCTTAGTTCCTATGAACTACTTGTATTATTCATTGGTATTTTACAAGGAAAAGCAGTACAAAGTCTCATACTAAAACAGTTAAACTGTCCATTTCCATCTGTTGTGTATATTGACATTTGGTTTGTTAACAGATGGCACAGTGCCAGTTTTGCATATACCCTCAACATTTAAGCTCACTTCTTATCTCTTAGTCTCACTCCCCATTTCACTTGCAATTAAATCACCCCATCATCTACTCCTACCCATAAGCCCTTCCCCTGTAAACATCAATATAATGCCCATTCATCAGATTCATCTAACCATGCTACTCAACTTATTCCTGGTCTCTCCAGCAAAATAACAGATCTAATGCTGGGTCTTTCTCCTTATCTAACCAAAAATACAAGTATTGACCCTTCCCTCTTAACTACTCCCTATTACATATTTTATACTTTGCTTCTTAACCATCACCAATACAAAAACAAAGCTACAAAAATTAACCAATCTCAGGTTATCCATAATTAATTCTGACAGAATTCTAAATAAATTAGAACAACTACATGTTTTGTTTATCCACATCTATCCCCAACATTATGGCATTAACTGAAGCCTGAGTCAAATTGGGTACATCTAGTTTATCTATCCACTTCCCTGACTACCCTTATCTCTTCATCGCCTAAACCTGGACCCAGGGTAGGCAGTGGAATTCTTTCCTGTTAATGAACAATTGAATAATTCTTTCCTACTCAGAATTCTTTTCCTTTTACATAACAATCAAACATTTCATTCCTAATCACACAATCAGTCTCTTAATGATCATGAACCAAAATGGCTAACCATCTTCATGTATGGTAAGAACCACCACTCTCTCTCTCTCTCTCTCTTTCATTCTTGCATATCCCCCCACTGACATGAAACCCTGATAAATTTGCTGATTTACTTAATGAAGTCATGAAACAAACCAAGATCTTTCAGGATATTTTCATACTCATAGATTTCAGTATCAACTTTCTAAATTCCCAAACCATAGATACTTTTAACATACTTTCCAACTATGGCTTTAGCCAAATTGTAAAGAAACCCCCCCAAAAAAAACAAAGTATAAGAAAGGCAACCACTCCCTCCTTGACTACATGATCACACTGCAGGGCCAGGCTATTCTCTCACTTCTCTGTCCTCCCTCTTCTGTTAAAGACCACTGCCTCATCACTCTCACACTGAAAATGTCCTCAAACATTCATCATCAGACAAATATCATTCAGAAGCTCTCAAAACACTGAAGCACTAAAGCATGAACTCTCCTTAAATAAAAGGAACACCATCCTTAATATTTAAGACCCCAAAAGAGCAGTCATATCCCGCACTAGCACAATTCTAAACTTGCAATGCAAACACTTCTCCACAATCACCGGACTCCTTAAATCCACCAAAATATAAAGGATCACCAAAGAACCTAAAGCCCCCATAAAGAAAGAGGCATAGGAAGGTACTTTGGAGGAATAAAAAAACTTCTTCATAAAGCAAGGGTAATTTCATGGTCTTAAACATCTAGCCATAAGAAGCCACCAGACATTCCAATTTCAACTTCATAAAAAGTTATTGAATGTCACTCCAAAATGCTCAGAAAGAGTTCTGGAACTTAATGAACCAGTTTTCTAGCTGAACTCCCCAACCAGAACACTACAGTCAGGAGGACATTATAACCACTCTTAATGAACCTCTAACACTACAAGATTTCCTAAATTTCCTTTCCTGTCTCCATATCTTCATCTCATATGCCCTACAGCTGATCCAGCATACCCTGCACTAGACACACTCCCTTCTGTTTCAAAAGAATAAATGCAAAAGATGTGCAAACACTTTTAGGGAAAAAAGTTATGGTAACCTTCATCCGTAGCTTGTTCGAGTTTGCCAAATATTAATTTTCTAGCACCATACATATCTCTATGACCTCTGTCTGACTTACAGTGATGTGCCTGAGCAATGGGAAACAGCAATAATTAAACCTATTCTAAAGATTACTAACACCCTGCACTGTTAATGACTTCCAGCCATTCTCCACATTATCCACACCTGTAAGTGTATGTATTAAGCTAGTCACTCTATGACCGACTTAAAAATTAATGTAGAACAAGACCTCAACCTCTACTCAAATCATATCTAAGGAAAACCTGTTTACAACTAACTCACAGAATCATTCAAACTTATAAAATTCTTACCTAACACCGGCATGGACTCTGGACAGTCAGAAGCGCAATGACCACCATCTATGCCCTTACAGAGGACGTATTTCAAAATATGAAGAATGGCCTTCTAACAGGTACTCTCTTCATTGACCTAACAAAAACTTTCAACTTGGTAGATCATGCCGACCTTATAAACTTCTTCTTGTCAGCAGGTATATAGGTACTCAAGCTATGGAATGGTTAAAGTCCTTCCTTGCAACTAGACACTACAAAGTTGAAATAGGGTTAACCACCTCCCTCAGTGCCCCTTTGTACAAAGGAATCTACCAAGGATGAGATCGCTCTCTCTTAGTCCTAAACAGAACAACTTCAAACATTCTCCATCTCCCCATAATCCTCTGTGAAGATGTCACAATGATATCTATGTATTAAGCTAGTCAGTCTATGACTGGCATAAAAATCAATGTAGAACAAGACCTCAACCTCCACTCAAATCAGATCTAAGGAAACAAATTCTTGCTCAATGTCAAAAAGAAAAACAAACAAAAAATGTTATCTGGAAAAGCACAAAGAACAGACAGGGTACAAAGCAATTGAACTATTGTCCACAAAAAGCAAGAACCATTTGAAGCTGTCCAACATTATAAATATCTAGGAATATGGCTTGGCCCAAATTTTAACTTCCAGTATGACATTGAAATAACAAAAGTAAACAAACTATTCCAGATGGTAGAAATGATCTGTTGCTTCCTTTCTTCAGAAGGGAAAGCTGCCATTGGCAAAGCATTTCTTCTTCATCAGAATATGGTCTTTCCACAACTGCTACAGCATCAAAAATAATCTTTGCCACTCTACAGACCACTGTACATAAAATCTGCAGATTTATTAAACTTTCCACACAAAGCAAATATCTGTCTTTTTTAAGGCTAAATTGCTTCTAGTCTAACAAAAATTCACCCTTCTAATGGCATCCATTGTCTGCAATCTTATCAACTTAATCACCTTCCCATACCTTAATAACAGACTATATGAAAGCTCTACCCCTTATAACCTAAGGTCTTTCTCCTCCTAAGCTCATAACCTTTACCCCCCTGCAAAAAAAAAAAACAAAACTGTACTCCACAGAGCACTCCTTCTCTGTACTTGTTCATAGGGGCAGTCTTTATTCCTTCACTTAAAATTCATCACCAGCTACCCAAAATTCAGGCCACTCCCAAGACAACACTTATTCCAAGATGTACACTGTCGCTGCTTCCCCAGTTGGGAAGTTACCTAATTATTACACTTGACCTCCCAACAACCTCACTCACCCATCCACCCAACCACACTTTACTCTGTAGACTTGTGTATTATATCCTATTCACTCAGGATGCACCACCCAACATTCCTTTTAAAATGTCCTCCTCTATATATGCCTATTTACCACCTTTTGTCTTGTCTTGTTAGACATCATGGCTCTCTGCACTCTCTTCTTCCTTCATCTCTTTCTTTATCTTCATCATTCACTTCCTGCTCACCTCACCCCTAGATCTCACTTTCACTAGAATAATTTCTTCTACTCCAGCTGTACTTTTTTTTTTTATAAATTAGGACTATGCTTGTAACAGCTACCTAAACCATACTGTAAACTCATATACCCTATCAATGTTTGCAATATTTTCTTTGGCAGTATAAGCTATTTGCTTTTAACAAGTTATGTAGTTCTGAACTGAACTTGAACATGGTCCAGATGGGTCACTGCTCTACACCTGTTAACAAATAAAATAAAAATAAAATAAAATATTCCACAGCAGCTCTTCCTCGCTACTTTTTAAAATTTTTCCATTCATTTTCTACTCCTCTGAGCCTGTAACTATACATATATAATTGTGTGCAACATTGTACTGTGACTGATATGTGTTATCTTTCATCTGATTGGAGATTTCTTGTATCGCCAGTTTAAGCCAGAGAATGGTCCAGTAGGATCAGTGCTCTGTCAAATACAAATAAATATGAAACAAACAAACACACAAACAAATAAATAAACAAGCCAAGAAACTTAGGTGTGTCTTGCTTACATTCTTAACCTCAGATTACTCAGGTTGTGCAGCTTCAGTGTCTGTTATAATAAACAGGGGTGGATAAGGTGAAGCCCTCTCCATATAGGGTGTAGGAAGTTTGGCCTCCAGAATACCCAAGTCTTTCATTTTAGGTCAGTTTCTGTCAAAACTTTGCTGAACTAGTCCATTGCTTTAGCAGGACTCACTTATATGTACTATGTTCCCTCCAAGTTGTTTTAACCTCTTCCCATCTCACACCCGGTACTCCCTCTCTTTGTTTTTGTTCACATACTTCATTCACCATTGCCTTAGTCCTGTCATCTTTCTCTTTTACTTTCTACTTTCTTAGAGTCCATCTCCACCTCCACTCTCTCAGAGCCCGGTTTGCAATGAATATTGCTGCATGCAAATAGTCAGACAGGCACCATTGCTTAATTTCTAGCCTTTACACATCTGTAGCCCATATCTTATTTACCAAAGCAACCTAACCTCCTAGTTTGGTGCTTCTTGTTTCTTGAGAAGACATGCATCCCTCTTTTCCTTGTAGTACACCCCCACAGGTCTACCAGCCTCTCCCTTATTCATTGTTTTCATCAAATCACACTTATGTTTCCAGTGGTATTCCAGCACATCAACCACTGCTTGCATTTGTTTGTGTCTTTTGGCTTTTCCTGGTAAGGGGTCGCCACAGCAGAACTCCGGTCCGCTAATGATTGGTAGTTGATTTTTATGTGCCGAGTTTCCAGCCCTGATGCACAACCTTCAACGAAGGTATGCCCATTCACACATGTCTCCACGCAGAAGACGCTCTAGCTGAGAATCAAACTGGACACATTTCTTCCCTCAGCCATTATCACCTTTCCCTCTCTTCTGATCTGCTTTCCCAAATTTCTAAAATCCTCTGAACTGTTCTGGTTCCTCCAAGCCTTTTCCTAGACCACGCCCCTCTCAGACCAAAAACAGCAATCACTCGTCCCTCTTTAATACTTTCTGGCCCTTTGGCTCCATTCACTGCTGACTTCATCCTTAACAACACTGTTTTGCTCTCTCTTACCATTTTTAAAGAATAGCACTCAACTACACTGCACCTCTACACTCATTTTATTAATTCACTTCTTCTAACTTTTGTTTTTTAAGCACCACACCATCTCCAGCCCCTCCCACACTAATTTCTCCGGTAGGATGCCCTTCTTTATCAGGTTAATCAGGTGCTGATATCTCATGTTATAAAGTGTATCGTTCTCTCCTCCTCATCGCTTAGCTCCCCCGTACACCAGCATTTCAATCAGAGATGTGATATCACATTCTCAGTAACCTGTAGCTTCCACTTCAGAGATCATTCACTGGCATCTCATATTATGTCATACTAATTATTCCAATACCTGTTCTAAATACCGTTCAGGGTTCTTGTTCACTTCCATTTACTTACCTGACAGGTTTAGGTCATTCCCATTATTGACCCCACTTATTCTCTTCTGTAATCCCTTTTATCTTTCCACATCTTTAATGTTACTGCTTCTTTAATTTACCTTCTCTTCTTTTACCTGCCATTCCCTGGCCATCTTCGATGCTAATGACCTGTTTTCAGCTTGCCATTCCTATCTCCTCATTTCTTCCACATCGTTTCTGCCATTTCTTCTCTTGACAGTGCATTCCTTTCCACTATTCCCTCCTTACCACCATTGTTTTAACCTTTTCCTATTCCTGCATTTACTTTATTTCTCTGTTTGCTCTCTATTTTCTTGTGACCTCTCCTTCTCCATATTGAACTCTTTGGCCTTAATTCTGTCAGCTGCTTCGTTATCTCCCCTGGGAGTCTTCCTCAGTCTCGTCCTAATTACACCAGCAGTGGCTAATGTTTTGTTTATTCTAATATTTCTCTCCAGTTCTAGCAATATAATTCCCTCTAGCTCCATGTCTTAACACTGCTTGCCCTCCACCCCACATATTACTACCAAGCCCATTCAGGAATTTATGTAACAGCTTAGATTATATTAGTGTAACAATTTTATTTGGTGTACAAAATATTTTGGTAATATTCAAATATTTCCTGTTAAATCTTTTCCTCTTCATAACAAATTGCATAGTCCCTGCCACTTCATATTTCCATTCTAGCACTGTTGGACAGACGTGAAGTAATATGAACTGTAAAGCTTTATTGGCTTGAATGTGCCCATAAACACTTAAAAGTAAAAAGTTCTGGGCATTCAGAAGTCATGTATCTGAAACACTGCTATGTCTTTAAGGGGCCATTTGCATGTATTCAATGTGCCTCCACTACAGAAGGTTTAAAGAATTACATAGTGAAGACTCTAGCTTGGCTGGGTTTCTTCAGTTGTAATTATTTATATACGAGTTCCAGTTTGGTCTAATTCCCATTACCAGCTCCTCATAAAAAACTCCTGGCCTTTACCAGATCTGAGAAGGTTTGTATTCTCCCTCTTCACATAACATGTGGGGATAGTGAATTTATGTGTTGCCCCAACTTTTCTGAAGTACTGTGAGAGCTGAGTACTTTCTGAGGTGCAGGGCCCTTGCAAAGTCCTCGTATTCTTAATGAATTAGCCTGTGATAGTCAGCCCTCTCAATCTCATTGGGCTTCAGTGATACTCACTGCTTATACTGAAGGCTAAGAAAATAACAGATCATCTGCCAAGCTCTATCTCTCTCTCTCTGTCCATCTGTCTCATCTCCCTCTCTCTTGGTTGGTCCATTCTGAGGGTCATACCCAATTCCAGTCTCAAGGTAGAGTGACAAGTGACTTATAGCAGCTTTACCATACCCACATCCTGTATTTCCTGGTGGACCACTGACCAGACATTTTTTTTCTTTAAGCCTGACTCTTTAATTCCTCAACCATCATATGCAGCACTTGTTTATTGTCATGGACTGCTATTGGACCTCCTACTTAATCCACCCAGCTTCACTTTTTATCACCTGAGCTTTTCCTCTGGTTATGTCTACTGTCTCATATAGTTCTGATACTTTCTCCATGAGTCCAACCAGCATGTCCAACACTTTAGTTCTCACTTTACTACTTTGCCTCTGTTCTTACAATGTCAGCCTCATCACTCCTTCTTGTGAGGGATACTAACTCCTAGTCAGGTTTAGGCAATGCAAACAGGAAGCTGCCTATTCTGAATGATTACAGTGGAGTCAAAAGGCGTAGGCTGTTACCTTCTAGTTGAGCTCACTATCGTGAATGAAAGACTTGAGCAACTTTTCAAGTAAAGCATAAATGCCATGGGCCACACTGGTAACTCAACGTACTACAAGGTGGATGGCTTTCTTTCACATGCCATCTTATGTTGCACATGACATCTATTTCTATACCAGTAAGGAGCATTTTGGATAGACACTTGTGTTACAAATGAGATTTCCTGAAACCAGATATGCAATGGCAAATGCACAAAATATTAGTTCTGCAGATAAGTAACAAACTATTAAGAAGTTTTATCACAGGTTAGCAGATGTTGAGCAGCGACTGCAGAAGTGGCACATTGTAATCTGGTTAAATTTCTTAAATGATTGGGCTTCATAGGTACTGTATTAATATAAGACATGGTATCTAGAAAAGATATAAAAATCTTGTAAGAACAGCCAATGGCTATTAAAATATATTAAGTAAGCGATGACAGCCATCACCCTGCTGCAGGTATTAAAACCAGACTATCACAGCTATAGTCCAGGTCAGCTGTCTAACTAGATTTTTGACATAGAATTACAAATGACCATGTACAACTTTAGATGGCAATGACTGAGCAGCTTCATAACCCATAATGGATGAATGGTCAGCCCTTTGACTGGAGATATATGGATGACTGAATTTACCATACATGACAGAACAACCTATGGCATTATCAAGAAAGATACTGCCAAAGACTTAACCTTTCACAGAGTCCGAGGGTCTACAGAGTATCTTGAGTGCTTAAAATGGTACCAATTAGAGGTAAATGTAGAGTGGGAAATTTAATGTAATTAATCAGAGAAAAGTTCCAGACATCTTTGAAATAAAAAGTATGTTAATGTTACATGAAACACTACCAAACAATGTATTTATGGGGTAAGGAAAATGAGGGAAACAAAAGTAATACAAGGTAATGATGGTAGATATGTTGGTTCAGAAACAGCAATTCCAACTCCAGTTAGCCTACATTTGAGAGTATTTGGCCAGGTCTGTGGTATACCAGGTGGAAACCCCCACTATGACCCAGGCTGACACAGGTTGACTACAAACCCAGGCAGTAGATGACCTGGCTGGGAATAGATAGGAATGGCAATACAGATCTTGTTTGCCTTTCTGGGGGAGGGTTCCGGTGTGCATGTGTGGGTTATGGACTCTGTATAGAATCCCTAGTGGAGATGAGGGATCTCTGGAGATGTTTGCCTTCAAGGGATCAAGACTATTATTGGGGATCCTCTCATGGAAGTGGGATATGCATCCCACACATATACATTCTACACACCACCTGGGATGTGACAGGCTTATGCAAGGAAGGCTGGTAGACCCATAGACAATGGGAAGAAATAGTGGTACCTCTTCTGCTGTTTGTCACTTTCTCTGAAGAGGAAAATGGGTCATAGGGTTCTTGCCTTGGGAGGAACTAATAAACCAGTTGTGTGTATGCTCACCAGGAAATGGATGCCAATGAAACGGATGAAAAGAATGGGACTATACATATATATCTCGGGAACTAACAAGCCCAAAGCAAACTCTAAAAACAAATCACACTGGTGGAATCTTAACCTTAATAAGGAATATAACAAAAGGAAAAAAGTCACGGCTAGACTCAGGAACAGCAAGTTCCATAATGATAGGAGTTCTCTTATTAAACTAAGTGGGAAACTAAGATGACTAATTAAGTCCACCAAGGCCAATTACAAGGTCAAGATAGACTTACAGGCTAATGACAACCACAAGGCCTTCTACAGCTATGTCTGAAACCTCAAAGGCAGCAGACACCAGTGTGCAAACTGGTGGCCAATAGTGCCACTTTAACTGAACAGAGTGACATAGCAAATTTGCTGGCTACCTCCCTTCATAAAATAACAGCTAGCATACCCCCCCCCCCCAACTTAACAAGGAGAATGCTCTGGCAGTGCTTGCTAAGGCCAAAAATACAGCCTTAATGGGCCCAGACAATATTTTGAGATGTCTGCTATATAGCTTGAAACATGACTTCTCCGGACCACTTAAGTGACTTTTCTACTATAGAGTCAAACCAAGCATTGTACTATGAGAATGGAGGACTGCAATGATTATCCTGCTCCACAAAGGTGAACCATCAACAGACCCCAGAAACTATAGACTCATTTAGTCTGACTGGTTTAATATGCAAAGCCATGGAATGAATTATCATGGAAATAATCAACAAAGACATTGGGAACCTTCAAACACTGGACACAACTCAGTTTGGCTCTGACAAGGGAAGGTCCTGCTTACTAAACCTGGTGGACTTCTTTGAGAAGGTCATCAAGGCAACAGATGACAGGAAAATGTTGGACATCTCCTACCTGGACCTGGCTATGACATTTGATATAATACCCACTTGGGTATAGTTGACAGACTCATCATACTGGGCATAAACCCCTACATAACTTTCTGGAT